>NW_019174360.1:4352977-4390477 GCF_002260705.1 Seriola dumerili | reverse complement strand
TCATTGAAACAGACAACCACACAAAATTTAACCATGCTAGTGCTGACAGCAAAAAGACAGTCTCGGCATTTGCGTAGGAATGACGTTGTGGTCTCCGTGCTTGGCTGCTACAAAGCCTTCATGACGCCTGTATCGAACAGCCAAAGAGCTGATCAAAATGAAGTGCTCCCTTAGCTAATCTGACAGATCGCCATGCAGCTAGTGCGTTGAAATTCATCTCAGCATCCCATATGGCGGACAACTTCAAAGGCCTTCTTTTGAAGTAGTCTGCCCTGACAAGTCCAAAGGCTCATAAGCCTTAAAGAGGCCGTTATTGCATCAGAAGGACATAGTGCATGTACAGAATAGACTTGCTGCATAAATCTTTGCTGCATGCTTAAATGAAGGAGCTGTATGACCCAAGAAACACACCAGTCCTTATGTCATAACAGTGCTACAAAAAAAGCTTAGATGGGTGAGCAGAGAGAGAAACTGGGGAAAGAAAGAAGGTAAAAGTGTCAAAGTTTTACGTAAGCTAAATTTTCACTGTGCGTGTTCTTGCAAGTCTTGACTCCTAGAAATACAATATGTTGCTTGAAAATGTAAACCTTCTCCTTTAATATATCACATCTACTAATGCTTTATGCCTAAATATCTCGACCTGTCAGAAGCACTGAATATCTTACGTTGTTTGACAGTTCGACCTGGAACGCAGCACAAAAAAAGAGCTAAACACTGTGATATCAGGTTACAATGGTGCTGGCGTTTTCCCTTCCTTGAGGTAACAAAGAATCCTCGAGACAATCCCACATTCCTTGGGTGATAATAACACCATTGTGCTTTAAATCTATTATTAACACTTCGAGCTCAAGTTGTCCCTGTTTGCCTGTTCTCCTCATGCTATGACTGGACAATGAGATATTGTTATCAGTCCTCCTGCCCCTGGAAAGAAGCTTAATGAATGGGTTTCTGCTGTCCAAAACACACCGGGTTGGTAGGGAAACAAGACAGTAGTCATTACAGCTTAGTGTGGTGTTTACTCGCCTCAGGGCTGTTGACGGCTCCTGAGTGAGGATTTCCCGAGTGTCAGGCTGCGGTGAGCAAAGAGAAGAAATCAGACGTGCACGGAAGCACACACAGACACAAACACAGTGTGGTTTGATGTTAACCTTGACTGCACTGTAATCATCAGGCTGATATATCAACGCTTAAAGCAGTCACACACACACACACACACACACACTGAAAACATGAGCTTTTACCACATGCTCAAACACACACACACACTCAGAATGATGATATAGTATCAGCTGTAGTGTCAGTGTGTGTTTTTTTCACCTTCTTCAGCTGAGTCTCAACACACATCTCAGGCTGTAATACACTGCCTGACAGCAGCCTGTGTGTGTGTGTGTGTGTCTGTGTGTGTACAGTATATAGTTCAGCAGCAGCTTTAGGCCCACAAAGTGCACACACGGATGAAAAAGTGTGCAGACATTTGACAGGCAGCTTACATGATGTGACAGATGATGTGCAGACACTTTGCCCCAGGTGGCTAAAAACAGCAGTAACTGCTCTTCCTATAGGAGCTTAGAGTATGTCTATGGTACATATTCTATAGTAGTCTATAGCAACCTTATCCTACTTATTCTCCTATTGCATTTAGATTATAAAAACTTCAGTTTATCAAAAATTATAAAGGTTGTTTAATACGACTGTGCAGAATGGCGGTTTTGTGCCCATCCTATATTTTGCCAGGTGCAGGATAAAAATATAATTATAATGGCAACTTCTCAACCCTGACAGGTCTACACCAGGCAGTGGCCATGGCAAAGACCCATAAACATATAGCCTTAATTCACCAACAGTCAAGGTAGTTATATATACGTATGTGGTACAGGATAGCACGAAAACAAAACACTCTACTAGTCAGAAACAACAGAGGAAAAGTCCCTCCATCAACAATGCAAAAAAGAGAAGCAAAACAAATATGCTCATTGATGAAGTAAGTGCTATGTCCTGAAGTAATGCTTCACATTTTCATGAGTGATCACGCGCCATACAACATAACATTGGTTAAACAAGGATTACAGTGAATAGCCTTGAACTGTGATTTTCTCATCTTCCCAGCCACTTTCTCTGACAGTTAGCATTTTTCAGACTTCTGTCTTTTTGAGCTCATCATCTGTGAGAGCTGTAATACTTAGCAGATTTTCTCCATGGTTCATTTCTGCAGTGAAGACGTCAGGAGAATTCATTTTCACTTATAAATCTGTTAGAGCAAAACACGTTACACCAGCCTTAAGAAACTCCTGCGGGTTAAACTAGGGGAAACCAAACACTTTTCAAGGCTCTCTCCGTTCAAAAAGTGAATATCTGATTTAATGAATGAACACATAATTGTCTGCTCCTGAAATGTGAGACCATCCCCCCCCACTTTTTAAATTTCCAGAAGGAAATATCGTCTTATACTCGGGGTAATGTAGTATTCTTTCTCTCTAGCGCGGCAGAGCTGTCAGCATAGTTTTTTCCACTCTGCCTAAGTCTTATAATGGTAGCAGAAACTCAGTATAATTATTGTGACTTTTATTCATTTCTTGAATTTGGTGATACAGTATGGGAGCAGATTTCTTTTTATGGGTAACATATTTACAAGGCATGTTCTTGCTCATGTTACCTGCTTGTGTGATATGTGTGTGTGGGTGTGTGTGGGTGTGCGTGCATGCATGCATCTATGCATACACTAATGCATGTAATCTGTTCATCTCTAGCATGGCCTCTTTCGACTGATAGGTTCACCTGCTCTGAGACTCTTCTGTTAGTTTAAGATGCCTTATCTATATGAGAACCTGCTCACACACATGCATGGATGACTTGTTCATCCATGAATGCTCATTCAGCTTGCACTTTGCTTAAGAGGAAATAGATGATAAGGAGGGGAAGTTGGGACAAAAAGAGGAGGAGGAGCATCCATCAGGGCATCACTGCTGAGCGGGTTGAGTGAGCACCAGACCTATAGACAGGACTGATGGAAGGGCTCATATGTTCACCGATGGAGATAGAGATATGGATGTACACATAATGTCTGAAGTCATGAAGATGCACACACCCAAGGTTTAGTGGGAAAGTTCT
This sequence comes from Seriola dumerili, assembly GCF_002260705.1. Classification (NCBI taxonomy): domain Eukaryota; kingdom Metazoa; phylum Chordata; class Actinopteri; order Carangiformes; family Carangidae; genus Seriola; species Seriola dumerili. Next base: position 4,387,369 of record NW_019174360.1, on the reverse strand, counting down.
TAGAAGGTTATGTAATAGGGCCCCCGGTCATATTTGCACAGAATCTCTATACATGGGGTCCTTTTACATGACACTGTGTGTCAGATTAGATGGTCGCGGTGCCGTAAAGGTGCCCTGTTGAGTATTTGACTTTGTAAACACATGAATCTATGTATGTATAAAATATTTGCAAAGCCAGTTCTTATATTTTTGAACCTGCTTTGTTTAGAGCAACATGCCTCATGATCTGACTAGGTGATTGGGCAAAAGTGTAACAACCATGGCATCCATGGCCCATGAACTATGACGTGAATGATGATGTCAAACATTGAAATCATCAAACACTCATATTATGAAATTCTAGAGAAGTTCTAGATGCAGAATCACTTTTCTTCCTCTATAACACTAACAATTCATTCCTCTGGTAGATACAGTAGGTCTTTCCAGGTCCACATACTAACATGACATAAATGATGTGGGAAATACCGAAAATTCAAAAAACAAAACTCAAAACATCACAAAAAGGTTTTTACCCGTGGCTGAGGTGGAAACTTGGTGTAAAACAGTGCAGTGGAAAAAGACTTCTTCTTCTATACCACTATATCCTATATATAGGATATACTGTATATTAAGTTATATAGACAGACATCTCAATAAAACACACATACATATACATACAATCACACAGATAACTTTAATCTTCATCTCACCACAAGCTTTACTCCTTCCTGAATGCAAAAGCTGCAGAACAAAGTAAACCACAGTGGGTTTCTCTGTGGGCGACAGGAAGGAAGAAGATAAGACAAGTGGTCGATGTGGTGCAGAGGTGATAGTCGGATTCAGGCGGCATAAATATAATATAAAAAGATAATATCATTTCACCAGGCAAGCTATCTACTCCTTTTATTATTTCAGATGTGCTTTTTCTGTGATTCCCCTGTGATTGCCTCCCATGTACTTATTTGTGTGTCTGTGCAGTCAGTGGGGTAAAACTGCATGGAGTTGTACTCGTTTTCTATTATGCATTAAGAGAGAGTGATAGAATCATGCTGCAGCTGGGTGGCCATGCATATCTATTGTCAGTCAACCAAAAAAGGGAGTCTGAAAGAATAGAGTTTTATGAGGCTTCTATTTTTTTAGACAAAATGCCAAATAATAAAGCTGTAAAAATAAAATTTGGACTTTCAGCAGTTTGCTAATAAGTACAGGATACACTTGAGAAATGAAAACAAAACCAAAAATGGAGAAAATTGGGATTCCCACAATAATGAAAATTGAATCGTTATTATCATCATTATTTTTATTATTATTCAACTGTTTTTATTGGCATAAAATTTGAAATGGAACCTTAGTGTAGGAGTTGATCGATGAATGAATTTCACTTTCAGTATTAGCCATGGACGTGGGAAGTAGAATTTCCAGTAGGATTTACAGAAATAATGCTGCGTTTAAGTACAGCTTTAACTGATTCAAGTGATTTCAATTTTGATGAGCAACTAAAACATTACCCGGAAAGCACCAACACCTCATTCAGCAAGTGAAAGTAGGAATGATGTATGTCATTATTATTTCTAAGTTACTGTTTGACATGACATTCAGTTTCCATTTTCAGTCGTCACAGATTTCCTTTTGTGCCTGTTTTTCTCAATACTGGCTAATGAATAAATAAAACCTCAGTTACATGACTCTCTTCATACTGAGGTCACAAAACACTTTCTTTGCGCTACTTAAATAACACCATGTTCTCTTGAATGTAGGAGAAATAGTACATGTAAGTCCTTTACTCGGAAGAAGGATCTATGAGGAACACTTAAATACAATGTAAACCCAACGTTTACCACATTTACATGCTGATTTATGTTCTGTGGATGTCCTGAGGTGAGGGTTATATAGTCCTAAAGCCAGTAACAGTTGCAGATTGCCATCGTGCCTATATAAGGAGAAACCATGCTCCTGTAAAGCCACTGCCGTGCTGGCAGGTTAATTGCATGTTATGTTCAAGTTTAAAGTGCTTCTTTAGCGGTTGCATTCTCAGAAATGGAATTCACCCCATCTTCAAAGATATTTTTACAAGTTTAAACAATAATACTGGTTTTGTGCTTTAGAAAACCGGCACGGTTCTAATTAGGTCTAATCTCGACTCAGGAAGCAGGCTCTGTTTTAGGTTTTTTTTATTTTTTTTTTTACAGTGAACCCCCTTTTTAACGTCGTGCTGCCTTGTGCCTGAGTATAGGTGCATGATGAACCATTGTTTTTTCAGCTTTAACACATTGCAGTGTATCGTATGATTTATGGTCAAACAGCCTTCAGCGCCGACACACATCCACATGCACAAACACACAAAAGCACACACACTATAAATATATGTTCAGCCTTTCATTGCCTATTCAATCTATCCTGCCTCATTTGAAAATGAGGACCTTTCACATTGCTCTGTTAATATATTATTTTTGGGACTAAATTCCAGATACACTGAATAACAATATACTAAAATGATAACTATTCTCTAATGGGATGTGTGCACTGGACCAAATGTGATCCAGCTTTTGGTCATTTGTAGCTGCCAGATTTGGCAAAGTTTTGCTGGTTCCAACCTGGGCCAATTTGGGCTGAGCAAGCACAACTAGGGCCAGCTTTGGTCCATAGTAGGCCCATGGATGTTATGCAAGTCATTCATCATGATTCTGGCACAAGTCCGACAACCAGGTGTGCCAGATTTAGTCAACTGTTGGACCAAGTAATTTTACACACCTGTGAGGCTTGGTGCTGTGTATGAAGACTGACTCTCTGACACCTTTTTTCTAATCTCAGTGGTTTCATAACAATTCAAAGAAATGAACGTAGCGCGATCATTATAATGCCAGAAAACATGCTCCACACATGAGAAAGTGAGAGAAGTATATGTCACCACCATGAAAGCGTTACAGAGAGGAGAAACAACTACAGAGAGGCAGGCATTTGACCGAAACCATCAAAACTTTAAAGGATTAATATTTGTTGGACAAAACAATCCCAACTAAAAGGCCCACTGGCTGGCTTCAAACTATATCACACAGTCATGACCAAGTATAGAGGTCCTTAACCATTTACCTGTTTCCTGCAGTTTTCCCAACCATAGCAAATGTAGTTTCACATGCATTAACCCTTGGCTAACCTTTTCATGCGAAAAAGCTGACAAATACTGTCTCCCATTCATGCCGTTGTCCGTTAGTTGTTAGTTTTGGATTTCATGCTCATTTCACAAGTTGTGTGTGAAATGAGCCGCCACATGTACCTCTATGTTTGCTGCCAAAAAGTGCTCCATCCATCACCAATACACCCATCCATCCGTGCATGTGAAAACAATGCACAATAGAGGCTGTGTGCATGTGTCATGCCACACCCTCTCTACACTCAAGTGCCATGATGAGACAGGTACCTAATACCCCTATTGTTTTCCCCCTCAGACACACACATATATAGACACGTATGCACACCTTAAAGGATATGTAAGTCCCTGAGGTATTTCCTCTGTCTAAGCTGCGAGGTGATGAGCTGTCAGACCCTGGTGATTTGAGCAATGATTATATAGGCAGGTAGAGAGAAAAGGAGGGATACACACGTTTTCTTCTGCACTGCAGACCTGTGTGGTCCAACACACACCCACGAAACACTGTCACAATGAGGCTATTGTCTCTCATGGACAAGCCTGAGGCGGTAGGTATTGAATAATGAAGAAGAGAGTGAAACATGTGAGACAGACATGGATAGGGGATGAGGGATACAGGTAGGAAATTAATGAAGTGAGAGAAAGAAAGGAAGGATGACTGAAAATTGAGAAAATGACGTAAGTATCAAGGAATACAAAGAGCAGAAGAGCAGACTGAAAGACAAAAAGAGAGAAAGAAAGATTATCGTGGCAGAGACAGATTGGTTTATGAAAGAGAGGACAGTTTATTTAGCAGATGCTCTTAAACGCTTTGTATAGATTGTGCTGACTGAGTGTACACTTGGCTTGGAGCAGAGCTAATAGATAATGACATTCTGTAAATAAGGATTATACTGTACAACAAGTTGTTTGAGTCATGCAGTCTGTTTAGTTAGCAGACATGTCCCAACTGCTGTAGAAAAATGGAAATGATTGCTGTGGTTTGATAGGCCAACTTCTGATGAAAACAGACACAGTTTTTCCTTTTTCTCTGTTAACGTTGGTTCGCCTGCTTTGAAGAAAACCTTTCAAACACCCACCATCAACCATTACATAAAAGCCAATTTATCTGAGAAGATGTTCCTGACAAACACAATACAGTATGTACTTTGGTTTTGCTACTTTTGTGCTAAGCTGCATCACCACTGCACCTATAATCACACTAAAGCACACCCACTTTTAGAAGTCTCCTTTTAATATAAAGGAGACTCAACAAAAGAAGCCTTAGAAAATGTATTTCAGTTGGCGTCAGTGCAGAACTATCAACAAAGAAGAGTCGAACTTGGTTATACAGTCAGCTTATGCATGAATGAATACCATGAAGTGATGGGAACAGTCTGTAATTAAGGTACTTCAAATGTCAAGACACTCCATTCACATCTCATTCAATAAGGGAGTAATACTTCTTAATGACTGTCTCATTTCACCACTCAAGGGTCTCAAAGCAAAACAGTGGGAACAAAGTAACTGCCTGTTAAATAGGAAAAGATAATGTTTTGTCACCTCATTTGATTACAATGAAAAAGGCGGGGGAAACCCCTGAAAACCTTAATTACAAAGTGTTCATCTTCAGAAGTAATTAATAGGAGTGGCTCAGGTGTCTATGGCTGCATTCTCACAAATATCTCAGTCACATGGATTGCAACCAGACCCCATAAACTCAACTTTGACTTTTGTTTGACTGTGTTGCACATCTTTGATTTCATACACATTTTTTGGGGCTTAGAAGCTTCTATAACACTGACACACAAAAATATCAAATGGATTCTTAGGTTTGCATCTGGTATGAAGGGAAGCAGTTTGCTGCTGGCTGTGAGGGGTTACTTGCTTAATACAGATTGACAACAAATTTGAAAAACATATTTTCTTACTTACTTCCAGCAGTATCATGCAGATTGTTTGGTTTGGGTCCAAGCTTTGAGATTTCTGCCTCTGGGAATTGTCCTCCACACGAACACAATGAAGGTGAATGGAATTTATTGTGTTCACAAAAAGATGAGGCATCATTTTCAGAAGCAGATATCGACAAATAAAACCAAAACTATCTGCATTGCACAATACTACAAAGGGTAAAACTGGATTTATAGTTGGTTGTAAGGTAGCTGAAGGTATTTAGCCCTAATTGCTACGTTGTGCGGTACACCATATGCTAGCTAATGTACATGTCCTCAAAACTGTAACTGTACATCTGAGCTGTGACACACAGCTTGTGCTTTCTCCTTCAAGTTTCTGATGCCAGTTCAGACTGAATGTTCTAACATTTTAGTAAAAACAGCTGCACATGCTTCTTCTTTTTCAGTTACCCTAAGTATCACAGTTGTCACCCTGTGACTTAAACAACCTTTTTGCACAGAAATTGTCTCGTAGTAATGAGACAAGGCAAACCTTCGCATTGTCACAATCTATCACAAAGTACATAGAAGAAGTGAACAGAGCTACTTTGTAGGATATAATTAAAGGACCAATGACTGTACAACACATTCCTCGTCTTGCCATGTCACTATATTGAAGTCTGAAGTCTGAACTACAAATCAAACTGTAATCTGGAAAAAACACACCTTTTAAAGTGTCTGTTTTTAATTTGTAATATCAGTGACATAAACAAATGCATTTTGGATAATGACTATATTTAGACTTAAGACAAAAAAATCAAATTTTTTCTACAGAGAATCTGGTCGCTATGTTGATCGCTTATCACCGAATATGGAGGCAAACTGGAGTTGTAGGATTCTGCTTTTGAAGGAAGTCCCTGAGTTAGAGGGCAACTTTTTAACACTATCATATACAAATATCTACTGTATGTTTATGGATAACTTTTTCTGCATATCTAAATTACAGGAAGTAAAACTCTTGTCATTGTGTCAGCCAAGGAATTAGGTCCACATGTTTTCATGATTGTAGCAGTTACTTTTTCAAATAGTGGACATGTTTTTGAATGAAAATCTACATTTAAATGGTTTATGGTGGAAAGGCTGCTCTCACAGCACTGAGCCAAATGCACTGATCGCAGCAAAGAGGCCAGACACGTAGAGTGCTACATAATGCCAAACAGCATGGTCACACCTGACAGCGAAAGCCGCACGTACACACACACACATTAACACACAAACAGACTCAGACACAAACACAGACATAGACATAAATACACAGACACACACACACACACACACACACACACACACACACACGTAGTCTCATACACTCGTGCGGGCACACAAAAAGCCATAAAAATAGACAGACCAAAATACACGCGCACACTCACATTAGCACACACATTCATAAACATAGACAGATATTCACACACAGACAACTATAGATACAGACAGAGACACACTGAGCCCTCAGGGTATGCACTGTTATTTTTTCTGCCACATGGGTGCTTCAACTGTCCATCACACCAGTAAGAGCTGGTTTAATGTGCCCATAACTGTCTAGTGGAGTTATTTCATTGTGTTGGTCAGCTGTGGGCAACAACCACAGGCCATGCATCGACTGTAAGACCAAGGTGAAAATGTTCAGAGGGTTGGCGCTACCTAAAGGAGAAGCCTCCGCAACCAACAGACAGGCCAGTTTAGACACGCACCACTCACAGGCATAAATCAAGCTTAAGTAAACTTTCAGTCAAGGAGAGAATGAGTTAAAGATTTTGGGTGAAAGAGGGTGCATCACATGTCTGTGTGCAAGCAAGTAGGACACACACCTGACCTATTCATAATGGTTTCAATTGGTTTGACTAAGAATTTCAATGTGAGTCAGTTTCATAATTGTTTTAGTGGCCATACAAGCCACTGCTATTTAGTTTATTCACTTACCTGTCTGTGACTGATTATTGGCCTGATTTGTGATACAATTTGTTAAGTGTTATTTAAGTGTTACAAGCTAAAAGCAAAATGTTATGGACCCTATGCACGTAATATAAAACATTCTGGAAAATATAGGAGAATACAATCAACACTGTTTGACTCAATGCAAAGGCAAACTTATTTCACTGCCTTATGCCTGACTGTGTTCACACTACACATTCAGTATGCCAAGATTCACTTGGAGAGAGGCCATTAAGGTCTCTTACAAGTTGGACTGATTCAAAGTGAGAAATAGAAAGAATATGTGTATTTGACCCAGGATACTGGAAGAAAGTGTTAGTTAAAGGGTCAGTCCTCTGATTTCTGGTCTACAACTACTCTCGCTTCTCATGCAAGCACGAGCTTGATTTGCAGATCTTGCATTCTGTAGCTTTTACATAGACATGTTAGATCAGGAACTGCATTTTGAGCATATTAGCATGCTAACAGTTGCAGTTAGAGCCATAAGTATGGCTCATAGCCATTTTTTAAACCTGTCTCTTATAAAGTTTCCAAAACGTATGGACGTGCAATTCTAAGTCACCAGAGATCGCCTTTAAATACTTTTCTTATTGTAAAAATGATCATCTGACATACACAAAATACTACAAAAACACAACCAAAAGATCACAAGATATACTTGGCCTTATGACCACTTCTCTTTTTCTCTAGTGTTTTTCATTTCAAGGGGCAGCTTCTCTAACTGATGCCAGACATGCAAGAGAAGCTTCCAGCTGCAGATGCATTTGGGTGATAACTTTAATACGAGAAAAACCTTCTAGCAAATGATATTGCATTTTGTTGTTAAGTAGTTAGTGTATTTTCCTTGCTGCCATGGATACCTGACCAATTATCTGTTATCTCATTCAGACACAGTATTCACAACTACATTAGAGAATGGTCATCCACTTAAAACAACAGTGCACTTAAAATCATGTTGTAAACAGAATAATATATGAGTTAGGTTAATGGGAAGTACACTAACAATCACAAAATTGCACAGAATATCACAGACTGGTGCTATCTAGTGGAACAATATCAACCGATGGATTTTTCCTTTTAGTCACACCAACACCACGAGCTATGATGTAACTGAGTTTGAGCCTTTAGGAAAGATGAACAAAGACTTACAGAGAGGACGAAAAGAAGAAGAACTGTCTGATGTTCTTCAGCTGACCTGAAGTTACAAACCCAGTGAAGCCTTGACCTCTAATGCCAGCCACCCTTGACCTTCTCTGCCACACTGACATACAAACACACAAGCATCTATATACACACAGAAGACCTTAGTAACTGTTGCTATTTTGCTTTCTCTTAGTCCACACAGAGCCCACTACCACCTCCCACCAACCTTTGCTCCAGCAAACGCACCCTCACTTACACACATAAACATATACATAATTGAAGATACAATGGCAGTCCAGAGTAAAGCAATGGCATCTTTAGCATTCACACTGTTTTCTGTTTAGTTATACCTGACCAACAATCCACTACCTGCACTTTCTGAGCCCGTGTGCATACCATGCATGCATATGTGTGTGAGTGTGTCTGTGTGTGTTTGTGCGGCTGCAGGCGGGCCGGGACCCTGTTGAAATCACAGTAATCCTCGCAGCCGATAAAGCCCTGTTGGTGGCAGTCCGGGAGGCCCCCAGGCGCTCGCCGCCCGGCCCAGCCTGGACCAAGCAGGGACCAGGAGCTGTAAGCTGCTTTCTTTGTGTCAGCCGCCACATGCCACACCAAGACACAGCCAGCACTGGTGCTAGCGGGCAGTGAATGAGATGTACACACAAACACAGGACACAAAACAAACAGTTATGCATGGAGGTAATGCAAGGATACAGGCAGAAAAACTGATGTAAAACTGCACAATGCAGCTCTGCATTTATTAAACACAAAGAATAAAACACATGGTATGGTCCTTCCACACTGATACCTACTCAGGATGGCAAGTTTCTTACTCAGGTGAAGTCTTTCAACCCTCATGAACCACCTTAAAAACAAGAACCTCCTCTTGGCTCCAGAGTCTGTCTGGAGAGGATTTTTCCCTGGTGCAACACTGACACCAGCAGGCAATAACAAAATACTGCAGGCAAAAGTCTCTTAAGGTGGACCGGACTTGATCGTTATCTCAACAGGCTGAATGCAATGGAGAAAAACTAATGTTGAGCCTGGTCCTGAGTTGCTATCTCACTTGATATTACATACATAAATATGGATTTTATATGAGTGAGTTAAATTATTCAGCCATCGGTGTGTAAGCTGAGGTGTAAGTGCTGCTCACTATTTCACCATACCTTTGAGGTCATCAGAAGAGGTCAAACGCTCAGTGGCAATGGCCTCAAGGTTCCTCACACACACACACACGCACATGAGCAGACATCCACAGGGATACCAGCCAAGCTGTATATGATGAATGCTGTTTAAGATATCTGCCTTTGGCCAAAGTAAAGCATAAAGCATGTGTATCAGCACAGTGTGTCACCCATACACACATGTATACAAACACCACCCTCAAAGGGTGAACGGTGAGGAGCTGATGTGTCGGAAGTTCGTTGAATGGTCAGCCAAATGACACACTTTGGGTGTTTAGGCAGGTATTGTGTAAAAAAAGGTCAAGTTCAGGACTCAAAACAGAAGCTTTTTTGATGAATGTGAATTAAATCATTGATTCAATGAATAGGTTTTAGTATAGGCTGTTGTAATAAGAGGGAAAGGGAAAAATGATCTGAACAGCGAGATTAGAAGAAATAACTAAATGAGAATAAGATGCCCAGAGGAAGAGCTACAAGAGCTACAGTTTACAGCCTGTTGCTGCAGAGATGGCCATATATGGCAAACTTGACATGAACAAAAACAGAAAACACATGTTTAGATGTAATGTTTCAGCAATCTATAAATACAATCCCAACTTGTTTTTCCAGTTTAAAATCAGCTTTAATGCCTCTTTATGTGTATCTATGTATAGGAATGAAAGACCAAAAAGATCAAGCACATGAGACTAATAACCTGAGAGACAGAGAGAGCGAGGTAAAGAGAGAGAGAGCAGATTAGATAAAGTAGAGAAGGTTGGAAACACAATAGCCAGATGAGAGAGACGTGAGATAACAGGATCAGTGAGACACATCACAGGACTGCTGCTTTGACAGGAGAGGGGACCTGCAGGGGAGTTTGGGGCACACACATGCACACACACATCAGATAATCGGATGTCAAAGCACCCAAACACACACACACACACACACACACACACACACACACACACACAGTGCATATGCTACTAGAAACTGTTCATATTTTTCTAAAACTTCACCAAACTACACAGACAAATCACAGTTTTCACGGAGTAAGTGACTGACCAGCTGCAGTGTAGAGAGCATGTACACAGGGGCCATTTACTGTAACAGTATCACAGGCCTCTGGGTTTGGCCATGCCTGTTGACCCTTGTGCTCCATGCAACCACCAAGCATCCACCACTACCACAACAAACCCGCTGCCCACGAATTCACTTCACTTAATTACATCCGTCAAATAACACAAAACATCCCTCTCCAACAGCATGACATGTCACACAAAAAAAATGTCTGCACATCTGCAAACACTGACACAACAGACCATGTCAGGGGCTTAGACAGTCTATAACATATTGATAACATAATAACAAGCATTAAAATTAAACACTGACTCACCCTTAGAAGTGTCTACACCTGGTTTTCATGGCAGCTAACCTTGGTCCAATTAACTCGAACAGTGTCATCAGTGAAGTCCTCCGTGTCCTGCTGGCGGGAGCTGCACCCACAGTGTCCTCGACCGTCTCTCCAGCGGCGGTAGAAGCCTCCCTCCGGTGTCCCTGCTGTAGACGAACTTGCGTTGTTTCTGAGTCGACGTCCGGTCCATGTGGTCCAAGTGTTTGGTCTCCTTCACGACTAGCATTTTGTGACACCTGCTTGCCGTCCTCTTGGCTAATGCCTCCCTCCCGAGGCACCATGCTAACACGAATGTCAGCTTCAGTCGCCAAGTAGCAGGACATGTCTCCAACCTGTCCCTTCGTCCTTTTGAGTCTTTCTGAAAAACCCGGTAAACTTTGTATTTACTTTTAACTCCTGGTCCTGCTTTTCTTTTTCCCTTTAAAGCCTTTTGCTTTTGACCACGGCTCAGGTGTCTCCTCAATTTAGCCGTGTTTGTTAATAGCTGTTACAACACCAAACTGACCAATTATTGTGATGACGTATCAACAAATTGGCCAACCAATCAGAACACAGGATTCATGGCATTATACCCACTTAAAAATGATTATGATGATTATTACTACATATTACTATTATTATGGTTATTGTTATTATTATTATTGTTGTTGTGGTTATTATTATGGTTACTATTACCATTATTATTATAATTATTATTATTAGTCAGAGGACCTTTGTAATTCTGAGACCCTGGGGTTCAGCCCAGGAAAGCCTATTATTAACCAAGATTTAATGGGTTCTTCCCCGGTCCTACTCCATCCCTCCATCCAGTTTGGTGCAAATCGGTTCAGTATTTTTTGCTTAATCCTGCTGACAAATAAACAAAGAAACATAACCTCCTGGCAAGAAAGTAATAAGTTCTAATAAACCAGAATTATCCGTAACCAATGAGGATAAATGATTTCAAGATTTAGGGCCTGTATAATAGCCAGCGAAGGTCCTTACAAGTATAGTAATAGATCTGTGCCTGTGTGTGAGGTTAAGTTGTCCTTCACTGCATATTTTTCTGTCTTTATGTGCGGTTAATGGATAATTGCATGCCAGGGAATTGTTGTCTCTCTTTTTCTTAAGTTTAAGTGGGATCAAACCAAAACAGCTTAATTTTGCGACTCCTCTAGTCTCCACCAGCAACAATACATTGCCTTTGTCCTCTTTCATATTTGACACAGATTAGTGTACTCTGGCAATGAAATGTGCTCTCTTTCCTTGAGGGATACATGGGCTTAATGGAAACAGATTGCAGGAGTGGAAATATGAAGCATGTGCCAAGATTTAAAATCTCAGGAAAAAACTACAAACAACAAAAACTGATTGCTCTGAAACTGAGGTTACAGAGCCTAACTGGGAAAGGCTCGGGTCATTGTGGTCTTTATCGCAGACACAGCTGATGAGTCATTATGAAGCAGGCTGAATTAGAACTGATCTTGGGAAAATTTTCTTCCCATTTCTTCCCATTATTTTGAGCTTGTATCACTCAGAGGGGACAGCTGATTCCTGTTCAGCAGTGCTACGATGGTGTTTCACCTCAGCAACGTCACTCCTCTTCAAAAGCGAACATCCCCTCCCTCTTATCGGAAATCTCAAATGATTCACCAATCACACCACTTCTGGATGGAGCTTGGGAGATTTTGTATTGCCATCAACCAACGTCAAATCAGCGTCTTGCTAACGTCACAACAAATTTGAGCTGTCGAGTGTCTTTTGGATCGGAGGGCTGAGGCTGCGGCCAAGTTAAAGCTAAGATAAACAAGGATGAGAACGGTCATGTTTCAAGGAAAGGAATAGAGCAGATCTGGAAGCTTCTGACCTCTTTTTGTTGCTGTTTGGGTTTGGACAATGGCCAGACTTTAGAACCCAGCAGTTTGCTGACCATTATTATTTGTTATGGCGTCCTTTAGGAGATGGGAATGGGTCAAACCAAGTGGGAAGACTTTACTTTTTCATGCTTACTCAATATCTTAACAACTGCATGGCACATTCAAGCATTTGACTCAGTACCCATGTCAGTTTTCTTCTAATTTTCATATAATGATTGTTGTGACATAGCAATAGACCACAACTTTCAAAATAACTGCCAACTTTTTTGCTTTGGATGTGTAATAAAACCGTGTCATTAAACCTAATCCAGGGTTTTTGCGGAATTGCCCAATTTCAAAGTTCTGACGGGTGATAGTTCAAATGTTAAAATGTCTAAACAGATGTGTTTACATTTACCTTTATGGACTAATCCCGGTCTGTCAGGAAAAATGTTGTGATGTTGTTGTACCACTGACATGGCTCTTGGAGAGGAGGTGAGGGTGGATAGTGTGGTCAACAAAGTTGAAAGGAAACCACCGTTCACATTCTTTCTCCTTCTGACAGTCAGTGTTTTCCTTCAGCCACAAGTTTTAGTTGCCAAAACACAACAACCTTGACCATAGTGGTTGTAGATCAGAAAACAGCCATACGTATCAATTTTGTAACAGACATTTGCTTTTTGGAAGACTCTGACAAACAATATGATCCTCACAAAGGGAAACAGGAATCACAGGGATCGTCTGTTTAACCTTTTGTTATTTAGTTTGAAAGCGTTGCTGCTGCAGTTAACTGGATGGAAAATATGACACACCTCTTATTTATATCAATTCATTACAACATTAGCTGTAATGAATGTCTTTCTTATTGTAACATGTACTTGAATTCAGCCAGCTTTGTTCCTCGTAAACACATGGACGCAATGTTCACCCTCACCCTCCTGTGTTGTCTGTTGTCTTCCTCTCTTGCTCCATCCTCACTGACCACCAGCCTCCAGATGGGGAGATTTGTTTGCCACAGGGGTAAACAACCAGTGACTGAGTGGCTCCTGGACTCCGAATCCCCCTTCTCCCCATGTCCCGACAGTCTTTTGGGGATGACTTGGTGAAGCCACACACTTCTTAACATGTTGTTTTTCGCACCAACAGCCTGGAGTAATTTCGAAGGCAAGGAAACAAGTATTCATAATCAGATGTTCCCAGCTGGTATAAGCATTCAAAAACCTCCAGGGTCAGAGGCCCGGCCCTCGTCCTCAAGGGAACCGTTTCTCCTTGTGTGATTTATCCCATAAAATAAAACAGCATGTTATTGAATACATCAATTCAATTTATGCATCCTCTCTTTTTCATTTGTTAACAAAGGCTTGCACTTGTTTTATGCTCTATGTGTACACTGCCAGGCCATCACATGGACTTACAGGGTGTTTTAATAGGGCCAGAGCATAACAGTTTATGTTGGCCGGACTCTTCTTCATCTACTCACTTCCTGCTCATGTCCCATCACTTTGGGCCCTGACAGCTCACTTCCTCCTCCATCTCCCTCGCTTTCCCCAGTTCTTTGCCCTCACGTTTTGTCCTCATCTCAACTTTAATTCATCTCTGACCCTGTTTTTCACTCTTTTGCAACCATCCAATCTGCCTCATTTATATTCATCTTTACCCATTTCTGTCTTTTTTTACACAACAGAATTGAAACGGAAAGGGTTTTTTCACCTTTGCGCAATGGGCTGAGAGGAAGTTCGATCTAAAGTTACTCTTCTGACTGTTAAGATTGTCTCTCAAGGTTTAATGCACAAACTTAGATCCTTAGACCCTTAAAGAAAGTTGGTTGTAAAGCCAGATGGCTGTAAAGTGAAGGACGTTATGCAATGAGGTTCAGTGAGGTGAACCCTCTCAAATTTGTCGGTAAATCTGTATAGTGAACTAGATACAAAAAGGAAGGCTAATACAAAGTTTTGGCTTGCAGTAGAAGAAGAAGAAAAAAGCTGATGAGAAGAAACAAGAAAGTACAAAAGAGAGAGGACACGGCGTGCATGTCTGCGTGTGAGTTATCTTCTACACAGAAATTCGTTTTGCGCGCACGTGGTCGCTCATTGTGTGCTCGGTTATGTGCTGAGTGTGTTCTCTCGTCGTGTCCTCTCCCCTGTGTCCATTATGGTGATAAGGCCTCCATTGAAGTGCTGCCAGCCCACAGATAAAGAGCCACAGAGAAACTTTCTGTGAACATGCCGCTCCTGCAGACCCCCGTCACCCCGCCGGTGCCAGGCTCCCATCAACGTCCCCTCCGAAAAACTCCCCATCCCTCCAGTCTACATTTCTCATCTGTTCTTGTCTCTGTCTCTTCGCCTTGTACTGTTCATAGCAGGCTCTTTCCTTTGAGCTAAAAAGGACTCACTCTTACAGCTTACAGTTCAAAATGACGGAATTTGACCTTTAGCGCATGTAATTTCCCAATTTCTCTCTAATAAATGTGTCAAAAAAGTTCCGAAAAAAGGAACTTCTTTCCCCATTCCTCTTTTCTCTTCTCTAAACATGACCCATGTCAGTGCACCAACCAGTTCTCTGTTGGCTACAGATGAGTTCTGAGAGGTGACCACTCATGGGTAAACCCTCACAAACATCTTCTGTGCACCCACTCTTACACACCCATGCTCACATGAGCTCATACTACACTATGATGCACATGCACATATGGTTATAAATGCATTCAGTCAAGCAATGAACATTACCCCACCACCACCACCACCACACACACACACACACACACACACACACACACACACACTGCAGCTATCTGAGTCAGATGCATGTGTGTGAGAGAGAGACAGTAGGTGCTTTGGAGTGCTACAGGGTGGGTTTGAGCCACGTATTGAGAGCGCAGCAGGGAGTCTGGCGTGTCAGGCTGGTCCTCCTCCATGCCTGTTTCCTCAAAGGACCCCCGAGACCCAACGTGCCCTCTGGTGCTGTTTAGCAAGACCTGCCAACAATAAGCCATATTAAAGCACTTAAGGAGGCACTGGAACTGGACTGAATGTCACACGCACAGCAGGAAAAGCTGATGATGTTTCTTCAGCCTGAGTCACTGATAGCAAAGAATACGCACCCAAACTTTATTTTGGAGCTTTAGTGCCACGTTCTACTTTATATACACCTGCTTTAACATCACTGATCCGTGCGTGGAGTGCAGCAGAGCTGACCCAAGGAGGGCAGCTGTTTCGTATACAGACGTGTTCATTTCTTGTTGCTTTAACAGGTAAATGTGTGTCATCAGAAATAACATAATAACACATAAACAACACGCTCTATTTCTTATAGTAAAAACACAGAGAAAAGCACAGTATGCCACTTTATCTTGCTACAAAAAACAACCTTATTTATGACTGAATAACAGCTATTATGCCCCAAGAGAGGATTCTATTTTAATATATCTCATGATTGCAAGAAAGCCAGAGACACAGAGCATTACAGGGCAATATCTCCGCAGGCAGGGCCTTTTACTGTACTTTCATGGTTACTTATGATTGTGAAAACAAGCAAAAGAGTTGTCGAAATTTAAACAGAAAACTCTCTTTCTTGTCTAAGTACGTGCTGAGTTTCATTCCAACAACCTCTGACCTCTTTTATATACAGAACCTCTGCTGGCAGGAGGCGGCGGAGAGAGCTTTGGCTATCATAAGAGCTTTACAGTGTTTTGAAACCTTATGTTATCATCTTATCATGATTGTGTGTAAAGAGGTTATTAGATTTTCAAGCATATTCTCTTCCTGGGTGACATCAGACATCTGTCATGACCCAGATAGAGCGCTGCCAACACAAAGAGCAACACAACAGTTTGCTCTGGTTTTATTTGTGTGGGATCCTCTGGACCAACGGAGAGAGGAGAAGACAGAGAGAAGATTCATGAAGGGGGCCGGTGGAAGAAATGAGGATCACCATGCCCTGTGTTTGTCAACAACGTTTCCCCTCCAGCTGGGACGGTGCTCGCACTGGGTTTTTCCACAGCTGTGCACTGCAGCAGCCAGAGACTCAGTTGGTGAATTGTGACGGCCTGTTTCCTTACTGTGCATCCCTTCTCCTGAAAATATATTCGTTTACTCTTACTTAACTTTGTCATAGTGATATAATAGTGAGGGCTGATTGTGAGCTTTGATACAGGAGACAGGGTCTGTGTCCTGTGTCATACATGTTTTTAGATATAGGTTAAAATACTTTTAAGGTCATCAGAGATCCTGGTTTTGGTTAAATCTTTAACTTTAACTTATAGGAACTCATAGGAAAACATATGGTGCAAGCGCCTAAGCATCCTAAATGACAAGATTACATCCTTATTGGAGGATTCTGCACCTCATCCAGCGCCTTTGAAGGTTGTGTATGTGGTGTGGAGGTCAGGGTGGTGCATGAGGGTGTTGCACATCTGACGTTTTTCATTCACTTTTCTTTGAAAATGTTGACGGTGGATGTAAAAAAATTATTGAGAAAATGTGTGCAGAATCATCCAATACTGATGTTGTTGTCTGGTGGTGACAGGGTTGAAATATGCCAGTGAACGTTGTGCAGATAGGATTGGTCGGTAGGGAATAATTTGTGTGTATGTTTATGCTGCAGAGGGCTGGAGCATATCCCAGCTCACACTGGGCGAGAGGTAAGGTACACCCTGGAGACGATGCCAGTCTATTACAGAGCTAAAGGTGTAGTCACTTAAGCCTTTTTGCCTGGAAAAAGATGTGATATCACAGTTCCAGTGGGAAATTAATCAGTACTGAGCAGAGGGACCGTTCTGTAAGAGCGATGCTGCGGTTAGTAGGCAGTGCAATATCGGACACTAATGGTGTTGACAAATGCTAGAATGATTACTTTTCCATCCCCACACACAGTGCATTGGTATTTCTATTGGCCATGAGAATTTGTTTTTGAACAAAGATCAAGTCTGACCCGCCAGTTCGCCGGAGCCCACCTGAGGCTGCACACATCACTTCATGCATTCTCAGATTTGTCAGTTATTTGGCTTTCAGTGGGAGTGAATGGGACACGGAGCAAATACTGATTACAGATACAGATTCACACTGGCAATTTAAATTTAACCTGCACATAGTGCACATAACACCCAGACACACGTAGAACTGACAGAACCAGGACCTTCCTGCTCTGATGCCACAATGCTAACTGCACCACCTCCTCATTGTGTTGGCTGTAAGGTGTACGGACGCACTGAACTCAGATGAGTACCTGTGTTATATAGTTTTTAGAATTCATTTCAAACAGAGAGCCAGTCATTCTGAGAAATTCAGGAAATCTCTGTCAGGGTAGTCCAGGCACGTTTGGGGGAAAAGCGGGCACGGCACTTCATCATAAAGTAACTCCTGGAATGTGTTGAGCGTAATGGATTGATGATGTTAAAAGTGTCTGTGGGTGTGTTTTTTTTCCTTGTTAAAGCCACTTTGGTTAAGAGAAGGGAGGGCTACATGGAGAATTTACTCTTCAAAAAGTGGTTTGTCATTTTTGTGGTCTGCTGCACTCAGTTTTATTTGTTTCTTGTTTGAGCTCTTCCTGGCAACCACTAAGCCCGACGATGTCCATGACTGCAAAATATGACTGCATCTACGCTGTCTGTCTGAAGGCAGATATCTGATGGTGATAACTGGCAAACTAAAGCCAGTATCTTATAAAAATGATGAACATGAGATGATGTCTTTTCCAACACCATTTAAGCAACCAAGTTATAACACAATCTTTCCACGTGTACCATCTAGGAATGGAATGGTTTGCATGGAAAAATCCTCAAAATTCTTCCAGTTAATCAAATTAGACAAATACAAATAACCTCCCCTTTATTTAGATTAACTAAGTACAGTAAAGCCACCATGATTGCAGGAAATTGCTTTTTCTTTTTTCTTTTTTTTTTTTTTGAATGGAGTCATATTTTTCCATGACTGATGAGCGTCTTCTCTCCAAAAGGTGGATTGTGTTGAGACCTGCGCTCCGAATAGTTCCAAAGGCAGAATTATCCATGTAAATTATATCTGATACTCATGCGCTCTGCGACCGTGAAAGCTGCAGAGTGCGGCTGCCTGTCTTAATATGTCCTCGGAAAAATATGTCCTGGGTCAGATATTGTAGTCTTGGCTTTTGTTTGAAGCTGGACGGAGCTCAAGAATGGAGGAATTTGCTGTATTCAGATGGTTAAAATAGTTTGGTGGCTCGTCAGCATCAGAAATATATGATATATATTATATATCACTGTGGTCTCACCTACCTTCTCTTTAAACCTAGTTCTATTTATAAATCACTTAATAAATGAGCATCACTTGCCCTGTAATTATGCACCTTATTAAAGGGTTTTCAACCTGCTGAGGAAAATGGGCAGTGAAGGTCGGGGGGGTGTACTTGTCCATATAAAGTGTTTTCAAACCAGTTCATACCTGCTCCAAAGGCCACGTTTAAGATGCACTGATTCGTCCACATGGGGATCGTTTCTTTCGGACGTGTACGCAAAAAAATGACGCCAGAATGCCAGAGTGAGTTTCAGACATCAGCTCGTAATCTGCCAACTTCGTCACCTCAGCTCAGAGGTCAGCAGCTTTGAGTGATTCGTTTAAATTTCTGTCAATTTCGGACCAATTGTCCCTCCATCATCAGCTCCCTTGTGTCGGGGGGGGGGCTGTACATGCCATTGTTTGACAGTGTCACGGGTAGTGCTCAGTGTGCACATGTGTCTGACAGTGTGTGTGAAGCACATGTGTACATCCATAAATGGTATCCATTGGATGGGAGCACAAGCTTTTCCGGGTTAGTTTGTGGTGATGAAACGGGATGAATGTCAGATCTACAAGCTGAGGTTTAAAAAAAACTGAAAAAAGAAAAAGTGAAGCAGTTTAACCTACTCTGGTGCATATGGCAGCGATCTGGCTTAATTGCCAAGGATTTCCATTGCTTCTTAGCAGTTTAATCATCTCTTGCCGATTTTTGTGGGCCATCTGGAAATGATATGCTCTCAATTAACTCTCCTTTTCCCCGTTCAAGGTTTTAAGACCCTCTGCCACTTTGAAGTAGCTTCCAGGCCTACAGCAGACTGAGGCTTCACTTCAGCTTCACCTAGGCCGTGATGCTAAAACTCTCGTGGTAGATGGAGGAGCTGCCGCTATTACCACACATCAGTTATCTGCCGGACTCATTTTTGCTCCTCTCTCCCTCAGTTGTCACTTTGTTTTGTGAACCTGGTCCTCATTATCCCTGAAAGTGGAAAACGGTGAATGATTGAGTAACTGTTAGATGACATGTAGTGGCATTTTTCACAATAAAGCGTGCAGGCCTGAGACTGTTGCACCAGCGACCCTGTTCCTGTTAGGACTGACGGTCCCTGTCCTCCCTGGGGATTTGCCCTTTTTTGAATTGATGCAATATCTTCAATATCATTTCTACAACACCTTCAGAGCCCCTGCATAGTGGATAACTCTTTATTGGATAACATTATTGTGCCAGCATGTATTATTCTGCCTGGTGTGAAAGTCTTTTCCACTCTCTGAATTAGGGCATTTGGACAAAGCCAATATGTGTCGAGTGTAAACAAAAGTGAAAAATGACCAATTCCAATCTGCCACCCTTAAATAAGAAAATGAGAGCAAACAGCAAAACGCTCATAAAAATTAATTAACTTCATGAGGATGGAAAAAGTGATGGATGTTTCGCTTCATTGCATTTTAGTCTCCAGATCCTTGCCAAGGCTATAATTTGCATCCTTGCAGTGATGTTTATTTAGGAGCAGATGTTTTATTGAAATTTGGGGAGATGCAAAGCTTCAGTCCATGCGGTCTTCTTAAGGCTTCACATCAACTGTCCCAGCGGCCCCGTTTCTCTTATAAATAAATGAGAGAATGCATATGATGACTTTGTTTTTGTCTGTGCGCCCATATGTACACGTTTGAAACACATGTGTGGGAAGGTTGGGAGCAGGGAAAATCAGACTTTTGGGTATGAAGTCACATGGCAAGTAGCTAGCTAGGTGATGGCAGAGCGCCAGTTTTCCACCTTTTGATGAGAACCATGTATCTGGTGCAACACGTGCGGAGGAAGGTATGGTGTCAGAGAATACCAGTGCTGCTGCATCATCCCTCGAACACCTCAGCTGTCCCTGATCCTCTGCCTCTCTTCTTTCTTCTCTATCTCTATTATCTCTTTCTCATCTCTATTATCTTCCTCTTTTCTCTTTGTCTTTTTTCTCTCCACCCTCTCTTCCTGCAGTCTCCTGTTGCACGCACACACACTCCCCATACATCATCTGGTGGCCTCCTCTGCTTGTGTGTGTCCATATGTGAAGCTGAAAGCAGGTCAGGGGGAATCTGGGTAGGCTTTGTTTTTGCGTCGAGGTGAGCATGTCACAACAGGATTGAATACTTCCCGTGGTCCTTGACACTCCATAGGGCCCCCTGTTTCCCTCAGCCCTCTGTTTAGATAAGGGGCCTTGCGCCCTCCTTTTCAGGGGCCCCCAGGCACTCACAGCTGAGATGCAGGCTGGAGTGATTATTTGGACGGGGAGACGTGCACGTGCACAGCCCTCCGACCCCCCCACCCCTAAGTTTTATGCTTGCAAACTCACCAGCTCAGCAGCGTAGATCCCCAGTCCTCCCATTGCAACCTCAGGGCCCTTTTCTTGTTGTTTTCTTTCTGCAACAAACACGTTATTGTTTATTTACTACAGCTTTTATTGCAGCATAAAGCATTTATGAAGCTCAACTTGCTGAAAACTGGTGGGACGACCTGACAGTTATAATGATCCCAGTGGGCCGAAAGCACCCATAATTCTCTGAGCTGATTAATTCTCACCTTTTTCATGTTTTTTACGGGTTTTTCAACAGTTTAAATAACTAGATTGAAAAGGTATCGGCCTCAACACGTGGCTCTCAGTAACTGAGACGAAACAAAAGAACCCAGAACAATCAGCGGTTTTACTCCAAGACAAAACAAGACTATGTGGAGGAATACAAGCCAAAATATATTTCACACTATATTAAGAAGACGAAGAACATTTGGTTTAAAAAAAAAAAAAATCAACATATTGAAAGCATACACTTGTAATTTTGGCACTGACTCAGGAGCCTGCACGTGCAACATATTTCAGATGATCCAAAGCTTTTATTCTTTCTGCCTTTAATTGAAAAGTTGAACATAGACCACAGCTGGTTTCAGCATTTGGTGGATCCATGAATAAAACTTTCAAAGCACATGTGTACGTGCACGTAGAATGCAATCTACGTGCACGTACAGTACGTGCATAGAGGCTTAATGCACTGCTGCTCTTATAACCTCATAAGATCAATATGAAATATAAAGGGAAGTATACGCCACATGATTGCAGCCAGGACTTTGCAGTTCCAGATAAATGTTTAAGATCAAGAGGAAATCTTCAGTCTTTAGAGCTATTCCTATCACCAAGACCGTAGTGATCCCGTCTTAAACCTGTCTGGAACTTTTGTGATCCCATCTTAGGTCTGAAAACCCACCAGGATCTGGACAGAGGTGTGGTGATAGCAACCTAAAATGTGCAGTCCTGTGTGATTACCCACCCCTGTTAGATATGTATATATATACGTATATGTGCACTCGTAGGACTGAAAAAAGATTAATTGTGTGATTTTAAAAGATCAAAATTATGACCTTAATTGAAAAGTTTTGGAGAGATGAGAAGACTTAGAGAGCTTCATATGTAGGACACACACATTTCACTGTGAATGCGAAGTGCCCAACGTCCTCTGTTTCTGTTTAGTTAAAGAGCATTTACATAATTTAAATGAAGATGTGTTTTCCTTAAGGTAACTGATATAACAAAGCGGTTAGGTTTTAAGATTTATGTGTGCAGGCACATTCCCGTTCAAAACTGAGTATTTGTTGTGGGGAAATAGAGAATTCAGTCCCACACCACAAATAGTAAACAGTTGTTGAGAAAGTCTTCTCACAGCAGTTTCACATATCCTGAACGTGCAGTACTTTCACTCAGACAGAGTAGCCTGATACCCACTTTGATGAAAACCGTAGTGTAATGAGGAATGGCTCCTGTAGCCATGACTCACTGTGTTTGTCCCCTTCTGTTTTTTCACATAAGCAGCGTGACCTCCATAATTTATCCAACACACAGACAGAGAGGCTTCACTTTTAAAGATGCTTTTGTGACCTCCTCCCGGGGTCAGGGTCAGCAACACACAATATCTGTCAACCTGAAAATTATTGTGTGTCAACTTTCCTGACCATTCACAAGCAATAAATGAAATAAACATGAACTTAAAGCCACCTCGTGAACCTGCGTATTGATTCTAGATCAGCATTAGGAATATCTAAAAGAAGCTGCCATTTGTGAGTGACCCTGAATGCAACTGGGTGTCATTAAAAAAGACATGGCTAACAGAATATGTCCACCTGAGCTGCTGTGGAGAGCCAACACGTTCCACAGATTCCTGCCTGGTTAAAAAAAAGAAAGAAAGAAAAAGAAAAGAAAAGTAAAGAAGATCATTTGTGGATAATTGCAACCACATTTTCGAGACACACTCCAGTTCTAGTGTCTGATCAGACGGAGAAAGAGTGATGGGTGAAGCAAAGGTAAAGCAACTCTGTTCTATCATGAATTTTAAGAAGCTTCTGCTTAAATCTGTTTGAGTTTCATTTTACTACTCCCAGTGGAACAATGGCCCATATTCTTCTAAACCCCGCTGAAGTCTTCCCCTCTTATCTCAGTCCCTGTCATACGTTAGATCGAGGGGATGCACCATTACAGGCTGTAGACATGAGCTTATTCTACAGGCCATCTGGCTTCAATGACACTTTGTGAGCTGGACAAGTGGTTCAGTGAATTTGAAACTTGTTTACCAGCTACAGAAAAAAACAGTCAGCAAAAATGTCTTGTTCTTAAATCACATTGTTCCTGATGGGACCATCGCAGTTAAGCAGCAGGAAACAATGTCCTGCAACGATTAAGAGGGAACTGACAACAAATATGTGAGTATGCCTTTGTGAATTTTAAATGTAATTTATGCACGTTTTAACCAAATTTGTTGCGCAGACGCCACGTAGACTGCACACCAAACGACGCAAAAATTCGTCCCTATTCTTAAAAAAATGAGTCTGAGACAAGATTGTGGTTAAAATCAGGGTTAATCCATATACAGCTTTAATTAATATGAATTCAAACAAACTTTTACAATTTTACAAACCAACTAATTGATTAAAAAACTGACAGATTAATCATTAATGCAAATAATTGCAATAAAGAAAAAGACTGATTTTGTGCCGTGTGCATGCTTCCCTGAGCTGCATGCATACGTACAGTGTAAATACATAAGAGATGTCCATTAGAAACATGGAAACAGACACGCGAGCAGACAAACAGAATCCAGGTGCTATTTAAGCTGTTGTCAGGTTTTCAGCATCGGGCCCTGGTTTCAGTCGCCACACACTCACAGAGGCTCCGAGGTCCTTGAGCAAATACCTCACAAAACCGACTACTCCTCCACAGTCCATGTGGATGCAATTCTTGGGTATTTAGAGCGGAAAGTCTCCACAGGGCTACTGGAGAGAAGTCGAAATTAAAACACAGCACAGCACATCTCCCGTGCTAATTAGCAGTTAGAAGTCCCTTGTGTCTACTGTTTGACAGTGGATAGTAAACAGAGACGCTCTTTGTTGTGTCCCCAGATTGATCGGTGCTCATTGTCTGCCAACAGGGATGCGGGGTGTCTCCGGAC
Organism: Seriola dumerili; assembly: GCF_002260705.1. Taxonomy (NCBI): domain Eukaryota; kingdom Metazoa; phylum Chordata; class Actinopteri; order Carangiformes; family Carangidae; genus Seriola; species Seriola dumerili. The sequence continues at coordinate 4,363,095 of NW_019174360.1, read as the reverse complement.
ATGTGGGAATACAAATTTGGCCTTTCTCAGTGCTTCAAAGTGCATCCATTCATCCACTGTCTCACTGGTGGAGCGCAGTGAAGTGTAAATGAGGTTATATTCAGAAGATCAAACCCACGGCGTCGACAAAGGGAGGGAAAAAAAAAAAGGCCCTGGCACGTTGTTGTGTCTAGGACGCCTGATTTGCTGATGAGCTGCACTCTAATGACCCTGAACTCTGGAGGACCTCACTTTGATCCTGCTCAGTGCTGGCGGTCACCTGTCTCTGACCTTTTAACCTCTGCTCACAAACAGCTGTTTAGTTGTCGAAGCCGAGTCAATTTCTGCCAATTCACCTAATCTATACCAGGCCTCACCCTTGATCCCAAAGCACGGAGCTTCTCAGGAAAAACACAGGGCAGCTTCACTGTGTGATTCCTGCTTTGTCCCATTTACAAGAAGCTGAGAAAGGCATCCATCCATTGGCCCCGCCATTGGCCCCATAACTCAACTCCCAGCCAGGGCGTCTAGTTCACTCCCGCCCCTCTGTGCCTCAACTTTGGCCATGTGCTGCCCCTCTGTTTGTATCATATCCATTCATGCCTGTCTACCCTCTTTCATCTCATCCCTCTCTGTCTCTCTGCCCATTTCTCCGTCTCCGTCTCCCTTGATGGAGGCGGAAGTTTTGTTTGTTGTCAAACTCAAAATCATTCTGGTCCAAATCTCTCCGGGCGGAGCTCGCCACCTTCCTCTCTCCCTCCGCTCCTCTTCTCCTTTTCTTTCCATCCGTCCGTCCCCTGGGGGAATTCTTTTTGTGTTACTTTCCGGGAGAGTCGCTCAAACCTTAGTAAATATTTTCCGCTCTATTAAAGGGAAGTTTGAACCTACAGTTTAGGAAGAAGTGTTTCAGACAGGGGAAAGGAATACAGTCAATTGGGACAAATAGCAAGACACATAGAGGGCAGATTCTTTTTTTTTCCTTCAAGATGATGCTTTACCTCCTCATTTGATGTTTGGCTGGAGACAGAGGTACCTGCCATGAATGAATGGGCTACACAGAGCAGCCCTTGTTCCTGCAAGTCTGTGCATCAGCTCTTTTTTTTTTTTTTTTTTCTTTAAACTCATATTCCTGTCAGGGGCCTCCCATGTGCGCTGCAATGTGTGCTTTGTCAAGGAGGAAAGCAACTGCAAGAAAGAGAGATAGATCTGTAGGGAAGGTGCAAGCTCTCTCTTTTCACTGTCCTGCCTCCCTTAATGCTGAGTCTGCACATTTCCCCCCAGCTTTCAGTTGTAATGGAAAGTTCTGGAGAGGCTGTAATGGAAGAATAACCTCAACAAATCTGACACACAAGTCCAGCCACTAATTGAAGGAATGCAGTGGAGGCAGAGCAGCTGCTTTGTCACTGACACCGATTTTCAAGCAGAGCAGCTACTGTTACTTTAGCAATTAAGATAACATAAACCTTGGCAACAAATGAGTGAGTAAAGAGGATAATCCAAACTACTAGATAATGTTACTCTCATGTTTAAAGTCCTCGCAGCGTATCACTTTCTTCTATATCTTCCAGTGTGCATTATATCTGCTGCCTTTGTGTTGGAATCGTGACTTTAGAGGATTGTCTGTTGGAGCAGCGGAGAGATTTCTCTGCCAAACTTCACTTTCAGCCCAGAAACTCTGCATTCCACCGTCTCTGCAGCCCTGCTGGTCGTCCAGCTTCCAGCGCTCAGAAAAACGTGAGCAAAAAGAAGCTCTTTCTATTGATTTTTCTCTGGTTTGCAGAGCCATTTCCTTTCCCGGCATCCTTCTCATGCCAAGATGTTGGCTCTCAGGTTTATGCTGGGGAGCCGAGCTGGAGTTGCCCGGCCAAAGGTGCAGGTCAATTTGTCTGTCAGTCAGGATAATAATAGCAGTAAAGCTATTATTGCTCCATATATGGAGTGATTCAAGGTTGTGCTGTACATCCTCACAGTTTTCTGGAAGTGATGAGACATTTACGATGAATTCAGGAAGTTCTCATGTGGCACTAACTTGTTGAGGTTTCAAATGAGGCCTCATTTTAGATTGAAAATTATTGTGGCATTATTGTGTGTGAGTGGCAATTCTTCAGTGATTTCACAAGGTTTACAGTGATACTCTCAGTGTCAGTGTTTTATTAAATGTCTCATGCAAACTCATTGTGTGTCAGTCTAAGAACTGCAGTTCCAGCAACACCTACGGTTATTGATCATCCTCTAAACTTTGACCCCAGCTTCAGAGAAAATTAAAGGCTCCAGTCGCCACTCAGGACAAGTGGTCAAGTCTCCAAAGGATTAGATATAATATCTGCATCAAGGTTCACAGACTCCAGTCAATAGCCACTTGAAACAGAACAATCAAACTTTATTTGGAGAGTCCGATACAATAAAGAGGATTTATTCCATGGCCATGGAAAGCACTTATGTCTGATTTGCTGGATTGTGTCTGTTAATATCATATGTCAGGGCCGTTCACGCATTGTTGCAGTCAACAGCTTGATCCACGTGCAAGCCAGTGAATCTAAAATGTAACAGCAAAAGTTAACATTGTAGGTTATGTGAAATTAACACGAAGCTGTTTTAAACCACAAACAACGCTGGTCGATAATCGAAAGGCAGCCTCCTCTTTTCATCTGCCCAGCATGGTTTAAGTTCAATAATGCGCTCTGGCACAAATATAATGAACAAGGTGGAGAGGAGTGTTTTTTTTTTGTCAGCAATGAAATTTAACATTTGTGTTACAGTTAATGTCAAAATGTGGTGGAGGTTGAGCAAAGGTCAGGAAAGGGGTTGTGTAAAGAAATCATGAAAAGTTTTTGACTTTTGACCAGAAAGTATCAGGTAACAGAAGAAAAAGCATTTTCCAATCCCAGGAAATGCTACTCAGTAACACTTAATGCCAGGAGAGAATTTAACTCAGCGTTTGGGAAAATAAAAACTTATATGTGAACAAAAGTTAAATGGGAAAACCATATAATGATCAAGCTGATGTATTTGGTTATTAACTGAACTTTTGTGCCTAATAATCATTTTAATACTGGGCCTCCAGGGTCTTAATTTTCACAGTTGATTTTAACAAGGCCTAAATTTTGAAAACTAATGGCCCTCTATTTAGTTTGCCTGAATTTAGTGGAGATCTAATGGATCTCTGTGGCCAACACTTGACTGGTTTCCCTCCCAGTTCGGCTGGAAAGAAACAGGCTGGGCCCATATGACTCCAGTTATCTCAGATTCTTGGTTCGTGAAAGGAGAACTTTTGTTTCACATTCTTGAACATGATGGGTTTATTTCAACCAGCACTCAAAGAAAATACACAGAAGGAAGTGTGTTTCGGACTAAATGCCCTCCTCTCTCTTGCAAAGAAAACGCTGGTCAGATTCTTGGTTTGTGGGCGTGTGTGTGTGTGTGTGTGTGTGTGTGTGTGTGTGTGTGTGTGTATGTCCATGTGTATGCGTGTGTGCCTACACGTGATTACACTGTAATAACTCCAGTTTCCACAAAATGAAAATTTGGCTTTAGTTTCACAATAAAAGCTTGCGTTAACAGCAAACGTTAATCTATACATTTCACAAACACAATAAATGTACAAAGCTGTAATTTCTGGTACAACTGAAGGAAGTAGGGACCTCCATTACACACAAGTGTTCATCAATGCTGCTTTAGTGCTGACAGTTCCTCACAATCCCTGTCCTTTGACACGCTCATCATTCACTGTGCATCAATACTTTTCAATTTGCAATCAGTACAAAAGTAGGACAAACCACAACATCGGGGTCACCAGATAACAATGAGTCCACATCTGCTTCAGCAGGTTCTTCCAGTGCTGGATTTCAAAACTCACAATCTGACCTGGAGTCAGGTTTGGAGCCAAACATTTGCCAGTTACTACAACTGATCAAAGATGGGATTCAGTGGATCATTGATTAGTCGAGGTAAATTAAAAAGAAATGCGATTAATGATTTACAGCTAAAGAGTCAATGAGTATAAATTGTAACTGTAATGAACAGAACATGCACAGAACCACGTTGTAAATAAATATCTAATAATGATGATATTTTTCCTTAATTGCATTTGCGTTTCCAAAATCCACTTGTTCCTGGACTAGTTGCTCAACAGGACATAAGTTTTCAGTGTATGTGGTCTCCAGGGTGTTTCTCAGCACATCCACCTCCGGAAAGTGTGAAACAATGACTGGAAGAGTCAGCCCGCCCGCCCTGCCTTATTAACCAGGGAGTTGAATCACACCGTACGGCTGGACGTTAGTCAGCCCTCATTGTTTCCTCCTTTGCTTCCTGAAGAGCCACGGCATCCTTAACAAGCTCCATCAAAAGGCCACTTTCCTGCTCCTCCACCCTCTCCTGTGGAAATGGAGGGCGGTGGGCAGGTGTGATGAGCACCACACTGGCGTCAGTGGTGATATCACTGGGGAAGTTGTGGTTGGGCAGTCGTGGCACTTCAGGGAGAGGGGATATTTCCCTCTTGCTGGTGTTCAGGAGTCTGGTATATGCCAAGTTCAGAGATTATTCTTACATCATCAGAAACAAGTGTGTCATAGGGGAAGTTTCCACATTGGTCATTTTGAGAGGGATTTCACCCGCTCTCTGTTTTCTCTCAATGGAGACCAGATTCAGCTTTCTGTCTGACACTGATCACTTCCCTCCTGAACCGAAAGCGGATCTGAATCTGGGAGCAAAACATATGTTTTATTCAATTGTCTGAAGCAATTGCTTTAGTTCTGAGAAGCAGTGTGGCTATAGCGTCGTTCATTCAAGTTTTTTGTCATAAACTCTCTGAGCGCAGTAAAATATGGCTTTGATAGTAGCTGCAGCGTTTAATTACTTCAAGAAATGTTGGAGTATCCTCTATAAAACTCCCCCCCCCCCTCTTTATCTCCCTCTCTCCCACTCCATTTGCCTCTAAAGGGTAGAGTGGTTAGGTGACTCCATTAGTATTCTGACTTTCCCTGGGAAATGGTCTCATAAACAGCTGGGAGCCACAGCGGGGACCGGGCACACAATGCACAATGTGTGTGTGTGAGAGAAACTGTGACTTCATATGCCATGACAAACTAAAGGCTTTCTCCTCTGTTACACACAAACCCACACACGCGCACTCTAAATAGGCCGACTCACCTTTATTAATGAACTGGTTGCATGTGATTGCTGCTTGCGTAAATGCTGTTTGTATTTTCACTGCGCAGCAGGGCCATTAGCATCACTAAGCACAAGCAATGACGTAGATAGACCACGACTCATGCAAAGTTGGCTTTTAGTCACAAAAAAAGAACGCCTTAACAACAATGTGACATTTCCCTGGCTAAATACCCATGTTATTCTCTACAAGAGAAACTGTTGGGTGCCTAGTAAACAGCTCTCACTGTTGTTTATGTGAATATTTGTGTAAAAACGCATGGATGTGATTTCTAAAAGAGAAGTGAGTTGAGTCTTGATGTTTCAGTGAAAGGTGCCATGAGTCTAATGTCTCAAAAGTGTGTCTGGTTTAAACTGGAGGGAGGGGGAATCACAGAGTAATTATGGCGTTGACCTGGATTGATCTCAGTGTGCTTTTTTACAGGGCTGTGTATCTCTTTAAACAATGAGCCACTGTGACCTTCATAATTTACAACTCGGCGATGACGCACAAACGTTTGATACGATTCAAAAAGTTTCTTCGAAAACCGTCCGAGGTCGACAACTTGAGAAACACAATATTTGAGTTTAAATGGAGGTTAAAGATTTATGGAGCCAAGTGTTCATTCAGACACAGTCTAAGTGGGCAGGAGTGGTGACAGCTTGCCCTTTGACTTGGCATCCCTGGTGATAGATATTTTGCCAGGGTCAACAGCAAACACCGTAGTAGGCTATTTGAGACATGGCTGCGTCTTATGTAATGGGACGTTTGGCCATGTGGCTGGAAGACAGCAGATCCTCCAGTTGATAAAGAACAGTGCTTGTAAAGACAGCACAGTGTTTACGTACATGGACCCAAAAAATACCTAGAATTCTGCACTTTAACGGAACAAACATGGTTTTATGTTGTGTAGCGTTTGTGTGAGGGTGGTAACCTCGAAGAACACAGCCATGCATCAAATATAGACAGTGACAGCTGGCAGGAACTTTAAATCATATATAAGCAAAGACTGAAATGGACGTGAAGAAGCCGCTCAGCTCATCTTCTTACATGTGAGGCTTCAGCGTCCTTTTCCCAAGTGTCTGATGGTTTCCCTGCGAGCTTCACATTCCTCCCCTCTCCCTCCTATCCCAAAGTGGCCAATGCCTCAGGCCTCAGCCAGGACTGGGGTTACATAACCGGTGCTAAAGCTGTATATCTCTGCGACATATTTACCTGAAATGGCTTGACCCCTGCTTGAGCCTGGGCAGCAATGGCAGCGACTGAGGGGCTGGTTTTCTTGAAAACATACCTGCAGTGAGAGCCTCTCAAACAAATATGCACTTTCTGAATTGTAGAAAAACACTGTTCCTGATGCAGCTTTGCTTTTAGACACTTTTTATTTCATTAATAAAACAAATACAAAAGTATCCCCGCTCTGTGCAGAGGGATGTTTATTCAGCTTTTCGGCACTCGACGAGAATCAAGCCTGTTGAGGCCTTAACGCAACACTGGTTCAGTTAATCAGGGGCCAGCAGCTCCCACTGACAGTTACACTCAGTTTGGGTTTATTACCATCACACATACCAGAAGGAGGGAAGTGACTTCTGGGAGTCTGCTGGGCACCATAATAATGAATACTGTATGAATTTCAGCCTCATTGTTCCAGCACATGGTTGTCTAGCCATGTAATATCACCCTTAAGCTCTTGTTTTGAAGAAAAAAAAAATCAAGTGAGAACATTTAATCACAACAAGTGTCAATATCTATTTTTTCATTTAAAAAAAGCTTTAGTAAAGTGGAAATTAAGATTAATTGTGTTTTTTTCCAGCTGTTTTCAAAAGACGACTCAAAACCAAATTTACCGACCTGTTATGATAGATATGTTTTGCCGTGCAAGATATAGAACTGGGCAGAACTCCTCATTCTTTCTCATGCTTCAAATTATGCGAGGTATTTGGAAAAAGGAACTAAAATGTGTCCCCAGTGGATCTAGAGTGCGCAAGGGTATAAACTCTCGCTTCGGAAAAACACTGGAGATATGTCATTAAACTCAGGGAGGAAGCACAACAGAGGGGAGAGACAGTCTTACAAGTTATTACCGAGAGGGAGAGACAGAGTTAAATGACTCCGTAACTCACCCGGCTCTCGTCTCTCTTCCCCGTAATGAATGTCTTCTTGTGAGTAGCGTCGGCCCACACGTTAGCCATCAAAACATGGCGAGTCCTAGAGAGCGCATGCTTAGATGATTACTGTGTAAATCATGCCAATCAATTACTGAAGTAAGGGAGGTAAGGAAAACAGTCTGATGAGGCCTTCGGTGGAAAACAACTCCGTTGGCACACACTCACACCCGTCATTTTAACACTGGCACACACATGCAAAAATAGATAGACATGGGCTCGCCCATCCAGACACATGCATGACTCACGCCAAAGGCCACGTGCAGACATGAAGCGCCATCACTCATCCTCCGCTCAGGACGCAGAGAAGGCGTACAGGTGCGTTAAAATGTTTCATTTTGATGGTATTATGAATGTTATTATCATGAAGTGACTCAGTAAGTTCACACACAGGGCAAGCCGTGTCATTTTGTTTGTTTGTCAGTGTCTTCAAGAGCATGTGTGATGTTTCTGCGAGTGTGTGCGGCACATGTGTATTACAGTGTGGGAGCACACACGCAAGTGAGCGTGAGTGTGACATCAACACGTTTGCATATTTCAAAATCCGTGGCCTCCATCACCTCGCTACCGTCCCCTGCTGGAACCGAGGCGGCGAGATAAGAATGCTCCTCTGCGCCTGTGTGTAAACACAGTTATGTAATTGTACCACTGCAGATGATAAATGGGTAGATGTAGCGATGGGAAACTCATAGTCGTCGACGTCAGCACAGAGTGAGAAACCCCAGCGCCAGGTTTGTCTTTGTAAATCATTTTGTGTGTCTGTATGTGTGCGACACAGACAGAGGGAGGGAGGAATGAAAACAGGAATGAGAGATGGAGCGGCTTCGTGGGCCAAGGAAGACAACAAGGCATGTAAACCACGGATTGAGATAGAACAAGAATAAATGAGACAGAGCGAAGCCAAGCGCTGACGTCTGCTTGACCAAGCGAGTACGAGCGCAGTCGACGTCAGTGACGAGGTGATCAGCTCAGGGGAAGGATTTTCCACATTTCACTTCTTAGTCATTAATCTCCTTCCTCTGCTGCACAGCTCTTTGTGGTGTACCGTCCCTGTCTGTACATTCTGCAGCCATCACACAATCTGAGAGATGCGCGCTGGCGCTAACAGATAGCTGGCTCCTGGTCAAGGTGTTACACACACTCAGCCCATCTCTCTGCTGTCCAAGCCACATATTCAATCTTGGCAAAGGGAGGTCTTTTCAGGAAGGAGAACGATGACCTGAGTTATTGCTCTCTCCTGATGCGCAGGATGACCCTCCTAACTGTGAAACTTTCAACTACCAATAAATTAAAGCTGAAACAAAGCAGTGAGTCATGCTACAGGGCGTTTAAATCTAAAAGAAGAGACATCACGTCTGAAAATTTGATGCATCTTAATAAAGATTTACATGCAATGCCAAACGCACGTAAGTAGGGTTTACATGTAAGCAGTTCAGAGAACAATACCCGTGTTGGATGAGTTTGCAGAAATGCATTCCAGTGCTTGGTGTTGGTCCCAAAGTTAATAGATTGCAGGCTTTGTTCAAAGACCTAATCAGGATGAAGCGATTATTCAAATAAAATCAACAAAAATTAATCACCAGCATTTGTTTTTGGTCATTTGTCATAAAAAAAAACAACAAAAAAAAGCTAAAAAAGTCTCTTTGGAAATATTAAAATTTCTGTTTTATAACATCATAAAAACAAAAGTTGGACAAAAGAAAGTATTTAGGAAATGTCAACTTGGGGTGCTGGTTGCATTTTTCATAATATTTCATGACGATTAATTTTAAGAGCTATAACTCTTTGTTGCAGCCGTTGTGAATATTGTACTACATATTCTTCAAACCAGATTACTCTTTGTTCCCTGAGTTTGCTACAGCAGTGAAAAGTCATGAACTGATCAGGCTAAAGATCTTATATAAGAGCCTGCATTGATTGTAATAGCTACCAGCTATCACCCTGTCTCCTGTGTTATGCAAATCTCTGGCCTTCGCTGTAATAAACCAGAATACAATTGGCTGCCGTTCACAATCAGAGCAGATTTTAAATAAATCGTTCCTCCCAGGCATCAAACTGTGCTGAATGACTTTGCACACAAGCCTCTCTCCTCTCAGAATAATACTCTGTCCGACTGAAATTTCCCCGACACACGCAACCGAGCCGGCAGCAGTCATTGTTGAGGGCGAGCTTCCGGTCCTGGAAGCCACAGAGAGCGGGCGGTGGGGCCCCTCGACACCCAGCCCAAGAATGCAAGGTGCAAGAGCAGCAATTTCTCCCTTGGCCGGCTGTCTTAACACGCCACACACAGAGGCCATCATTATGACTGGAGCGCACTCCGAGGCAGAGCTGCAGTGTGAGGAAGGAGATACACGTAGTAAATGCTGGATGTTCATGCAGATTTTTTATTTTTATTTTGGTTTCTAGAATGAATTCTAAAGGATAGACATAGAAAGCATAGACTGTGCACACTGTGTGGCCTTGGTTATAATGCTCATGAGCTGGATAGAATATGGACAGAGTTACAAGCAGTACAATTACACTGCAGTGCGTATCCAATCCTAATTCATAATTCTATATTGTTGTGTTTGTCCAGGTGCGTAGCAGCAGTCTACAGGGCTATAGGGGGGCGTTGAAGGGGTTTATGGGGGGTCTTGTTTCTAAGATAACACCAAAACACAATTAACCCCCCGTGACACATGAGAAGCACTTCCTGAGCCTCAGCTACACCAGCAGTTTCCCCTGCCAACCAGCGCTAGTGAGGAGGTCTATTGTAAAAAGGTGTGTTTACTTTGGCCTGAGCTCACCTTTTTGCCATTACAGCCCCCCCCCCTCCCCCCGCCCCGCCGCCC
>NW_019174360.1:4221173-4352746 GCF_002260705.1 Seriola dumerili | reverse complement strand
ACTTTTGCCCACAACACCCCCCCCCCCCCCCCCCCCCAACTGCACACATGCACACAGACTGGAGAGTTTGCAGATGAAATCTAAGCCATTTTGCAAATTACCTTTGTCACTGAAAAAAAATAAAAAAAACTTTCACCTTGCCCCTCCCAGCCGCTTTTGTGAAGAAGCCAAATGTTATTTTGCTGAGTTTCAGTGGCAATTTTTGGTGCATGCCCCCTCCCACACACACACATTCCTGGCAAAGTGCTGTAAAATAAACAGCGGGCCACTAGATCTCAACGAGCTGAGATGGAGCGGGCGAGAGAGAAAACAAGCACACGCCAGCGAGAAAATGGGCAACTGGTAAAATGCAGAGCTCTGCTATTTGTTGTCACAGATGGCCACGCTCTTAGCAGGCCTCGCTTGATTTTCATTGTGGGAGAGCAGAGCGCGAAAAGAATAAAAGAATCAATTGTAAGGGAGAGCGAGAGATCTGAGCTGAAGACAGTGGAGACTTTATTGGTTTTGTGTTAGTCACAGAAGCTCTACATCTAATATGGTTTGGCCCTGAAAAGGACTTTGTGTTGACTTGTGGTGGAAGGTCAGCGCCATGGTTACTATTACTGATGAAAAGCGTCTTCTCCCCTTAGTGTGATGAATGGATTTCAACAATCATAAAACAAGGGATGTAATAAAGAGAAGTCAGGATTCGTGTATTCTGTGTTTAAAGCCGCTGATATCAATATTTTTCATATGAACAATTGATCACATGACTATGTGTAATGTGAGAGGGATTGGCTAATATTGACGAAGTCACAGAAGATTATTACTAGACTACAGTTTCTCTCAAATCTATGGAGCATTTTAGTGTCTTTCAGCTCATTGTTTTTATTTTGCAGCCTGAAACTTTACTGTTCTGGTTCCGTCTTACTGCTCTCATTAGTGTCATGTCTAGGTGCACAAAGCTGACAACTAGTTTATGAACATAGCGGAGCATTTAGCAGCTTAAGACAATTATTTCTCTCGGTTGGTGGAGAACTGTTAGCTAGCCTGTCTCATCTTCTGACCACTCAGTTTTTGCCTCCATCTGTCAAAGTGACATGACCGTGTTCACAGATCTCGGCAGTTATTTGGTGAACACTGTGGTATCAGAGGTGACAGAAAAGATGATCTGAAGTCTTTACTTTTTTTCCTCCTGAACATCTTGACAGTTCAAGCTCTTTAGGCCTCTGAAACTCAACAGACTTATGGAACTGATGACGCCGCTTTGTCAAAAAGTTAAAAAGCTGGTATAGGTCATGCAGTTCTCCCATGTGTTTATCCCAAAGCTGCATCACACCAACAAACTGTTACTTATTCGTCTCCCTGCTGTTTGAACCTCAGTGTTGTTTTATGACCGGTACACATCAAGGCGTCAGTGTTGAAAGCAGGGCGCTTCAGGTTTACAGTGAAGAAAGTGATGATCCGCCACCATCATTAGATGTGGCTGAACCTCATCCTTTCCTCAGGACTACGGTTTAAACACCATATTCTGTGGACCTACTAACACACAAAACCATCCATTTGTGGCCGTCTCTGCTGTGCAATCTGTAATCAAAGATTTGGGCTGCGGAAGCCATAAATACACACAAACACATGTGGGCATTCATACACATGTGTATTAATCTACTGTTGTACAAGTGTACATGTTCATGCAGTGGATGTCAGTGTGCACATGTGCATTCATGCATCCACATCTGTATTTATGCATGTGTTTTTGTAAGACGGACAAGGGGGGAGGGGAGGTAACAGCTGGCCACAGCTTCACACCCTCCGCCAACTCCTGCTCCATCCACCACCACATCTCAGCAGAAACAGCTGGAGTTGTCACCACTCGGATACACCACCTTCAGCATGCAGCCACCTGGAGGGAGGCGAGGAGCGGAGAGGGAGAGAGCCAAGTTGAGTGAGTCAGATCACATTTATGTCAAAAGCATTTTAATGCAAAAACGCATTTGGTGTGGTGCTTTCCAGAGAGACAAAGAGATGAAGAAACTCAATCGCAAACAAGCGGGAAAACAAGGGCGATGACTGAGAACATGGAAAGACGAGGGGGAAAGATTTAGCAAAACAAAGGACAGGGCAGGGTAGAAAAGGGAAAAGAAAAGATGAGGTAAGGATCAATCTGTGTAGGTACACCGTCATATTGAGAAGGAGCGAGGCTTCCAAGTTCGAGCTCCTTTCCTCTTAGCTCTGTGGTTGCAATTTCCCCTTCTTTACTGTAACCCAAGCTCCAGCAGCTCGTATGAAAACACTTTATCTGTGAGCTTGCAACGCACTTTGACGTCAAAAGGGTTTTCCCATGAGGCCACGGGGACCCTTCTCAACAGCCCCTGCCCACGTCAACAGAGGTAAGAGCGCCAAATCTCTCTTCGTCCAATTGCCAAATTGCTCTCATGCTCAGGACGTCCCCCTGTGTGTATCGTGCTCCTCTGAGATGAAGATTTAATGGCATGGCTGCAGTTCTCTGATGTAGGCCTGTGTGATTGTGATTTCCAAATCAAACATTGACCCTGTTGTGTTAGAGATCAGCTGTGAGGTCTGTGTTTTGTTACGTGCAGCAAATCTTGAATTTTTCTGCTGCAGTTCCGACTAAACACAGAAAGTGATTATTACTTTTTATTATGTGGTTAAGTACACTTTGCTTGCTGTGGTGTTTTTGCACAGTACTTCCCAGAATTCATTAGTTAGCCAGTGTCCGGTACAGTGCCAGTAAGTGGCACTCTTTTCTTTGTATATTTAGCGATGGTATTTCATTCTAAAATTATCTGTTAAATATAAAACAGATTGCAAGAGGACAGTTGAGCTCCCAGTGAACTTTCCCATTGGAATGAAAACATTTGCCTAAAAAACTGAATCTAACAAAATTAATTTATATATATATAATATAAATATATAAATTACAAATCATTTTAATTAAACGTCATGTTCTGATTGGTCATTGTCATTTATTTGATATAAGGCTTCCCATTAACTCCTCCAGCCTCAGTTTTCTACTAAGAACAGCAAGTGCATGAGCAGAATCACTGTTGTTATGTTAATCCACAAGAGAGAGAAGCAAAATGAAACTTTTACATACAAAGTTTGTGGTTTTTAGTTGGGCCATTGTGTTTTTAAATGAGCCAGAATATATCACTTCAGATCGCAGATGTTTCTAACACATTCTTATGTAATTTCTCAGGTTTTCTGTGTTGGGGCGTTTTTCTTCCTTCAAGAGCCTCATTTTTCACAACTAACTTTGAACTCAATGGACTCAGTGGACTCTGAGGCACAGAGGTCAAGTGAACCCAGTGTCAGGCTGCTAGAAATTCACTGCACACACAGACAAGAAACAGGCCAGGACGACATCTGAGGGCTGAGATGAAACGCTTCAGGTTCAAGTCCGGCATCGCGGCAACTCACTGGTCCGTAATCTTGTGTTTTGGAATGGCACAGCAGCAAAAGGCCTATAAAGGTCATGTTGTGCAGGTAACACCTGTTGAAAAGTGGGAGATCTCTCTCCAGAAAGCAACAATATCAGCAAAACAACAACAACTACAACCCGGCCGACCCGGTCCTCTCATCTCCGCTTCATTCGGCCGTCTTGAAAAGCGTGTTGGTCCATGCTGGTGGAGGCGGGAGGACGGGCTCCGCTCTGTAATCATCCCTTTTCCCTCCTAACAGACAGCTGTGTAACCAGGTGAGTCGCACAGCTTTCATCCTAATGACAACCCCTGGCTGACTGCTGTCAACGGGGCTAAAGGGGCTTAAGGCCAACTGCAGGGAGGATTAGGAACAGGACTGGGAACAGCAATAGGTTTTCCATGCCGCTCTTGGCTTTGTTACATAACGAAATCTGCCCTTCTGGAAAGCAGGCGGGCGCTTGTGGGATAATTCACTGCTGCTGCCGCTGGCCGCCTGTTTCGTAGAGAGCAAGAGGCAAAATAGTCAGCGACGTTGAGGTGTTTCCACCAGATGAGCATCGAACCAGGTGCACATTATGAAAACACAACAGCGAGGTGACTGACATTGAAAAACACACATATTTGAATGTCAATATACAACTATATCCAGCCACATGTCCCCTGATCAGTGCCTGACACGTCCACACTACCACAATGCTCTTTCACATATGGATCCCTTACAGAGAAAAAGAGTGTGTGTGTGTGTGTGTGTGTGTGTGCTCGAGCGTAAAAAAAGGTTCGCCCTCACTGACAGAACCTACAGGTGTCGCGCAACACAGGAAATTTCTTGCAGCCAATAAAGTTATGAATTTCCTCAGGGAAACTAAATGTTCCCCACTAGACTTGGGCCGCGAACCATACAAAGTACAGACACACACCATAATCATTCTCAGTGGAGTGATCATTTGAAATGAGATCCTTACAGGTGTTGTGCAAGTGCGGTGAAATGTGCATTTGCCCTGCAGAGTGATGCTCTTTTAATGAGTGTTTGAGTCTCAGTGAAAGAAATGAACTTATTTTTTAATGGAGTCATCGCACTCGATGTGAGAAATGTGATCATTTGTCTTATGAAATATCTGCTGAAACGAAAACATATTTCCAGTAAGATGACTTTTTTTTAGCATGATTTGTGGACAGCCTCTGCCAGATAAACCAGAGATAAGACCACAACCCTACCAGCCTCTGTGTTTGCAGAAATGCTGTGTTGTTTTAAATAATATATAACTTCATAGAATCACCAGTTCAGCTACTAATAGTAAAATTTATTGTAATATTACCAATCAATCAACCCTTGCTACTGTAAATCAGAACAATACTTGAGATTTGACTGTGCTGCTTCTTTCTTTGACCCTGTGTTGCAGACTCTTTCAGGGTTTACAGAGCACATATTTTGACATTGACATTGTCCATGTGTCAGCTTAGTCCCCCCCCTCTCCACACACACACACACACACACACACACACACACAGACACACACCCACATACACACACACACCTCCCTCTTCTTCTCTGGCCATTTCTCGGAAGAGGCACTGGGGAACTGTGGACAGAGCATAGGCTTCTCTCTCTCTCTCTCTCTCTCTCTCTCTCTCTCTCTCTCTTTCTCACACACACACACACACACACACACACCACCACCACCACACACCACCACCACCCAGTGTCTCCCTTTCTTTCTCTCTCAGTACATTTAAAACTATTTGAATTTTACGTTTTTCTAGCCGACCCTTCCGTTCCTTCTGTCACATGAAGATTTTGTTCAGAGGCTTGTAGATATCAGCAATTTCTGGTCTTCAATTCTTTCCAAGAGTTTCCTACATTCCCCAGAATGCCTTTCACCAACCCTGAGAGGACAAGTCTGGACTTGCTTTCATCCCACTGTTCAGACAGTTGATCAGAAACAGATCTACACTATATAGCCAGACCGGTGGTAAACATACTGCAGTGGTGAGACACTGCTAGAAACCGCTGGTATTCATTCATGCAATCTACTATGTGTGAGTGGTGATGCTAAAGAGCAGTGGTTCCTGAAGAGGTCACAAAGTAAATCTGAGGGGGTCACACGTTTCGTAATGGGAGAGGAAAGATCATCTGCTGGACTCATACAGTGGGTACGCTTCCTCTTCACTGTATCTGCTTTATATTTCTGTAACTCGAGAGTGTTATTTGTCTCACACTGGAGGTTGAACAGGTTGCAGCACCTTCCTGCCTCTTTAACTGAGGCCTGCTGCCGTTCAAGAGGAAGGTGCAGCAAAACAGCAGCCATGTCCACCTGATGATGGATCCAGTGGAAACACATCAAAAGCCCATGTGGCCTGGCAGAGAGAGAGAGGCCATTTTGGTGTTTTTCTACAAAATCAAAAACAGGAAAATATGTCCAAGCGGTTCAGTGTTCCAGGACTAAAAGCATCATATTAATGGTGTCTGTATTAGCCAAACAGTCACTCTCTGAAATCTGTGTTTAGTTTAATTGAGGATTTTCAAACTTCATGGATATTTTCAAATATGTGCACCGTAATCTAGATGTTAGTTGCTTAACTCTGGCATTTTGGCATAAACAGCAGGGTCCTGCTCTCCAAGGAGCCGTCTGCTGCAAGAGCAAAAGCTTAGTGTCAGAGACTGTAATGTGAGAGCAGCTACAGATCCGTCCAGACACCTCCAGGCACAAGGAATGAATCCATACTGCCCCCTACAGACACAGAGGACTGCCTTTGGACAGAAACAAAAATGTTCGGTGAAGCAGTGTTGTGATGTTTTATTATCTTATAAGTTGGCTTTTTATCCTGATTCATACACATGAAGACCTAAAACATCCTTTTGATATGCCGCAGTGCATGCATAGATAGATGTCATATACATCTGAGCTTTCTCAGTTTCCTTTTGCCCCATTTCAACTTAAACTAAGCAAACACATTGTTTCAGACCCGCAGGCATCACTCTTATTAAGATACTACTCTATTACACCCCATCAAAGCATCAAGCAGCACGTTCTGATGACACCTCACCACTGCAGTCATGTTTTACAAGGTGTGTTGTGTCAGGAGGCTCTGCAGTTTTTCAGTGTCTTTGACTGTAGTTTCCTCATTGCAGATCCAGTTTTATCATGAACTTATTTCAACTTGGCTCCGCTCACATACAGCACCGCTGGCTGCACTTTCATTCTGTTAAATATTGTGTTATCCTCGACCTCGACTGTGAGAGTTCGTTAGATGCAGCCACTGTTTCGAGGGCATAATTCTGTCCTTGCATAATTACATCTCTGTGAAGGATGTGGCGGTCTCCAGCGCGAAGGCCACGACAAAGCAACCGCCAGACTAGGGTTTTATGATGCTTAGACTTGCTAATTAACTGACTTACAGTTGCCTGCTCAGCATCACACCATTCAGCCACATGTGGATATCGGCTCAGTGGTGAGTCAAGCCTGTTGTGAGCCCACACAGCCCAGTGTCTTTACAAAAATTGCCTTGACATCAATGCAATCCCTTTGGAAAAAAGGTGATTTTGAAATAGCCATGTTAGTTGTTTTTGATCCCATAACAGTTTGACTCAATAATCTTCCACATTCAAGAGTAAGACAAGGACAAGGAGGATTTTTCGGTTTCCTTCTGAGATTTAAATGAGATACCTCTCTCATATCTGCCCATTGAATATTTACCTACAACTATCAGGCAGTTCGTTTATCTTAGCATGTAACTTGATGTTTTACACTTTACACTGTCTTAGATTAAACAAACGCAACAAAATGTGGTAATTAGTAAGGTGTTTGGCTAGTTCTTTCCCCTTGTTTCCAGTCTTTATTCTAAGCTAAACTAACCAGCAGTTGTGCAGGAAGAGGTCACCTGAGGTTAATATACTCAAAGCAATGCCACCCACAGTTCATTTTAGAACACTTGCAACAACTGCCTCCATCACTGATAAAGTAACTGCATGTTTACCAGTTAGCTCTACCACAATAACCACTATTAACTACAATGAAAGCTCAAAACATGTTTTATACTCTGTATAAATGGTGAAACACGGCTGCCACACCACACTTGGTTCCGTGCAAAAGTCTAAATTGTTTCATTCAACACTTGACGCCGACAGGCAGTATAAAACATAGATGAATAGAATAATTTATTGCTGGCCATTAGCTGTAAATGTGCTGGCTGTTACAATGATGTAATAAAGGTTGTTTCTTTTTATTGCAAATTGATGGAGCTCTCCATTGTTCAAGCAGCTTGTTGCCACTTCAGGCCCCTTTGATTCTGCATCGAAATGAACTGCAAACAGTTGCTTGAAGGTTGTTTCTGATGAGAGGACGTCCACTGAGTGGTGGCAAGGCACTCATCCTTCATGGTAAAGTCACATGCATATATCAGGGAAAGGAAAATCAGACTTCATGATAATTTTCCTGGATAGTCAGAATTTTAAATAACGTAGATCAGTTTTTCTGAGGGTTGGGAGATCGTCCAAAACTGCTCGGATAAAATGGGCCAAAATCTTTATTTGAAAACGGAGTCGCAATGACAGAAGCACTTTCTGTTTCTAATCTGTCACTCTCATCTGTCGTCAAATCTATGGAGGGTAAGAATTGGATCCTTCTGCTTCACATGAACGCCAGACGGGTTTTTATCACCATCTCACGTTTGTATTTGTTACCCTTTTTTAACGAGTCTATCTATCCCTCCAAATCTCTCATTCCATTTTTCTCTCCCGCCCTCCTCTTCTACATCTCTCCCATGGGGCGAGTGAGTAGGATGTGACTGTTAGAGTCATAACAAGCCGGTGGAAACGAGTCAGACATAGGAGCCAGCAGAGGAGCCCTGCCGCTTCGCCCACCTTCTGATGACTTTACAATGTGACAAAACCACTCATCCTTGTTTTACTGAAGGGGACGTGAGTGCCAACATGCAGAGGAGCCCACAACAAGAAAAGATTTTTTTTTTAAAATAATGATAGCAATTTGGCAGGAGGCTGGAAGAGAGAATTGAGTTGTGCAGTTTGTTGATAAGTCTGAATTTCTGTGTGTGCATTCATAGATCTGTCGCTCCCACACACTGAGGAGCACCAAAAGGTTCAAGAGGCCTGAGAGCACGTCAAGCGTCCTTCCTCTGGGAAAACCAGTCGTCCCACTGACTCACTGACGAGCTCAGCAGGCAGCAGGAGCCTCCAAACCTCCGTCTATCTCACCTTCCATCTATATACTGCATGTATGGATCTGTTGGCTAGCTTGCCAGGTCGTCTATTTTAGTTTATTAGTTTGCTACTTAGCACTAAACACAAAGTACAGCTGAGGCCAAAGTCATAAGGGTGTATTTCACTAGATAACTGAGAACTTTTACCTACTGGTGGCACCAGTTGAGAAGTCAGGGGCTCACCAAAGTCACTGGGATTCATCCTCTTGGGGATTTGAATGTTAACACTGAATGTCATGGCAATCCATTTCAATTCTTTTGGAGGGGCATAATAAAAAATAAAAAAAATTGGCTAAGTTACCAAAACGCTTTCTGAAACTAAGATTCCACAACTAGCACCAGGAAACTGAAGCATTTCTTCTTCTACCGGAGCACTGCAGACCTAAGACGTCGACCTAGGATAGATTTTTTTTTTTTTCATAATGAATAAATTTTTCTGCCCACTCATAACACATGTGGGCAGACACCAGCAGAGGTAGACAAAAAGGAGTGTTTTTTTTTCTGCCACTCCATTTATTCTTTATTTACTAAGCTTTTGGTGGAGTGTAAGCATGTTGGAGTGTGTGGCAGCAAAATGCAGATGCTGCGTCTACACTGCCGGAAATTAAACAAGAAGAAGAAACAGGTCCTACAGTAAGCTTTCCACTTCTGCCAAACATAATAACAAAAACTTTTGCGATTTTTTGTAAAATACTTTTGAAAAATTCTGGCATTTCCACGTTCTATGCACATATTGAAATTGGCCATAAGCACAGCATGATGGAAATAATCTCTGAGTTCTTTTAATGCTATTAAACTCTTAAATAAACACACTGAAATGCATACACAGTGCAACAGGAGCTTCTCCGATGAGAGTCTACTCACACTCGGCCCACTGCAGGGGTCCTGCTGTGGTCAAGCCAACAGCAGGAATGCAGACTGGTATCCCAAGGGCAGTGGGTTAAGAATCTTTCTGTCTGTCTTTCTTTTTTTTTTCCTTCTCCCCCCAAAACAGCGCTGAGCCTTGGAATGGTGCTAAAACAACAGGGCTCTCTTAAATTAGCCCAGTGCGAAAGTCCAATTCAGCGTTTCCTTCACGGTTCAGCAAGAGCTCTCCCTCGCTCCCCCCAAAACCCGTGCAGGGGTCTTCTATAGGCCACGGCGATGTGAGTCCCATCCAAACAGCCAGGTGATGCAGATGGAGGCCTGGCTTAGCTTGGCTTGGATGGCAGCTGGCCAGCTGACCCACTTTCCATCTGACCAGTTTTTTAGTTCTTGTTCTTCAGCTTCACATGTGCAACAATCAATGCATCTACCATGATGCAACGGCTAGTAAACCCAGGAATAACATGTAGGTGTGTGGAGAGATCTGTCACTAATTTAGATTTAGTGTTAAATTAAAGAATACTCCTGAGCCAGTTTAGTGGTTTTCCCTTCACCGTCAAACTCAACAGATGGTAGGATGTCTGTTGTTTTGGTTGTATTTATCCAGACTTTATGAACTCAATGCCCGGTCCCTGGAACAACACGAAGCATATTGTCAACTCATCAAAGACAGCGCAAACCGCTGAAGCAGGCGATCATCTCCAGATCTGTGATTCTCTGCTCTCATGAGTCTCCTGCCGTCTGTGCCATTCTGATGTAGATTGATTTATCTGCGTACCGTGACTGGGCTAAAATGGGACACTGATGTGGTTGATTTGCTTTACATCAAGGTTCGGTCCAAGAGTGTGTCTGTGCACACTTTCCTCTTGTGGGTCTTTCTGTCTGTCACACAGTTGGATAGAGACTTGGACTGCTCCAGTCCATTTTCCCAAGCCAAAGTGCCTTTGTGGCTTCTGCATTATACTCAGTCACCCACAGGCTTCTGACCTACTGACCAGGAGCCCCGTCAGGCTCTCTGTCATCCACACTAATGACAGAATGAGGTTATGACCTTGACATAAAGAGCCAAAGAGGGCAGATGTAGGGATCCACCTCCCCTCAAGAGTACAACCAGTAACCCAAAACTTTCCCCGAGTTCCTCCAAGACTCTTGATTCCTTTCTTTCCTCTTCCATCACTCCCTTTATCTCTCCATCTATGGGATACCTCTCCCCAGAGTCCGTATGTTGGGGGGAAACAGATACATCTAGATACACAGAGTGGTGTGATTTTTCAAGTTCGACTTGCCATCCCGGATGTGCACGAGATGTTAATGCAATTCCTCCGTGAACCAATCTCCGCGGCCTGACCTTGTCTCCCACTCTGACAGAGAACTCTCATATTGCCAAGGCTCATTACAGGCTAAAGTAGAAGCACCAGATCAAGGGAGCTCCGCAGCAGGTTAATTTCCTCAACTAACCAAATCTCCTACATCAAATGGATCATCTTTCACTCCACCTAAGCTCTGGAGCTCTGAAGTCTGTGACTGAAACTCGGAGGACCTCCAACTTTTACTTTGAAGTTGTTGGAATCAAAGTAAATGTCATTTGAGCAACAATACCTTAAAAAAGGTATTTATAAAGAAGATAAGCTTATCAAATGGACTGCAATTTCCTCATGAAAGATAGACTTTTGAAAGGCCTCAAATTCTGAATGACCCCCTTCTGCCTTTTTAAATTGCAGTATTTCTCCCTCACTGTGGAAGATTTTGCTGAGTCACAATTCAGTGCCCATATTTCCTGCAAGCAGTTTCAGCTATTGTGATGGATTTCCTGACCTCCCCCCAAAGTTTTACAGCAACTCCATAAAGTTTTAATTCCCGGTTTTGACACAGGCCCATGCCTTCACTGTAACACAACTGGTCACAGTAATGCTGGGAATAATTGAGGTCAACTCAACCTCCACCTGACATCACACATCTGCAAAGCTTTTTACAGCCCCCACTGTCCTGCCTGGGTGTCCCAGAGCAACAACCGTCCTGCATCACAAGCAGGGGCAGGCATTAGTCATTCACGTGTGAGATATGGGAGGAAGTCAGGGTGTGTTTAAGGGAAGTGTAAGACACAACTTCCTCGGACATTGAATCAAGGTAACATGTTGTTCCCACACATCATACTCAGGGCCTGATATAGTCGAGAAATCCTTCCTGATTGTTCACAACTTACTAACTTATTAATACAAAAGGACAAAAAAAGAAATGAACAGGATAAAAATAGAATCAAAATGAATAGGACAGAGCTGAAGAAGTCAGGATAGAAGTGAACTAAATCAAACTGAATGGGGCTTTCAGCAATTCCCACTGTGGGTGTTGAAAAACTCTGATTTGCAGTTTAGCTCTAAGTTTGCAGCAGCAGCAGGGAGAAACCCTAAGTCTCCAAAAAGAGGTCAACCTTCTGTTTGGATAAAAACTCACTCCGTGCTGATCAATGCTCTTGGACTAGATGGCAGAAGTCTGTAGATCAAAAGGCTTCCGCTCTGAAAAGCCTGAAATGTGTAACATCTGAGATGTTCCTCTTTCTTTTGAAAGTATAAAACTTTCAGACTTTATCGAAAGTTAAAGTTTGGCAGGTCATTTTAGGAGCTTGAAAACAGCCAGAGAACTATTTCAGAGGAACATTTATAAATGATTTTAAGAAATTCTGAACTAAAGCCCAGGTATGTTTGTATTGCTTATGATTTGTGTAAAAGTTGCCTTGAGTAGAATTTTACTCAGTGAGTGGACAGGTATTTCATTCTGTAACTTTCAGAGTTATACAAAATAATCATTGTCCTGATCCACAAGTGTGAATCACACAAGAGTTTAGAGAACCACGACTTGTTCCCAGTTTCCTCTTCACTGCCTGGGGCTGTTAGTGCCTTGAACCACAACTTTTATAACACTTGTGCTACTGGTTGGCCTGTGTGCAAGTCAAGAGTCAAAGAAAGACAAAGTACTTGGCTGCAAAAATTAAAATGAATAAGTATTGGAATATTTTTACATCTTCCAAATGCAACTGTTGACCCTCTGACATCTTATTAAAATTATTTTTCTCGCATTTATTTCATTAAGTGGTGATTTTCCACTCGACTTAAACAAGAGGAGGATTTGGTGGTTTTCTTCCCTGCCAATTAATGGAAAATGGAATACATTAATCCCAAGCTGCTGCTGGCATGGAGGCTGTTTAAGAAATTTTATAATAACCCATAAAGCCACCTACAAGACACCAACATGATGCCAGTTTACTAAGGTTGTGTATATCCACAGGCCATGTTCTGCCCTCCTGTGTGGCACTTAAAATGAACAACACCCTGATACACAATCTAGATACAGGAACCAGGCTTACAGAGGGAGATAGGCAGAAATAGCTTCCATGTGTGTCTTATCTGCACTACAACCCAACAATGGAGCCATGAAAACTGCCCTAGATTGAGATCTTTGTTGACAATAGCAACAACGCAGTAGGTAACTGGGCTAATGACACTGGCCTGAGTTTCAACCCCAGTGATCTGGCACATAACCAATGACTTAATGCTTCAAGGGGGTTAGTCAACAATCCCTCCTCGAGCAGCACCTAAAGATAACCTCGCCACTAAACATTTGGTTTCTCTAAACTGCACCGCTGCTGTGCCACTGGCTCCTGAACGAGCTCAAACCAGCCAAAGAGCTGACAGTCCTCCACCTCACTGGCGTGTACCTTTTGGCAGGGGCTGCTGAGCAGACCCTATGCCAGCCCCCAGCTCTTAACAGCGGCCTACTGGAACCGTGCACCCAGTCCCGTAAGTGATGTCAGAGAAAGTGGCACCACCGGAAAAGAAAGTCCCTGTAACAACCGGGAAACTGACAAAGAGGCACCTGTTACTCACCGTCACTGGACTGACTAATGCACTAATCGCTTGTCATTTTACCAAGTCCAATCACATTAAGTGGGTGAGATAACGATGTGACGGTACTGTAGAGCTCAGTCAGCATTTTTGAGTTTTTATGCTCTGGCAGAGCTCTTTGGCAAATTCATACTCAACTGCCAGGGAGTTAAGGGAGAGGAATTGTCCACGCACAGATCAAGTTCAGACTCACTCGTCTTCTCAAGTAAAGTACAAATGCAAAACAGGGGATTTTACTGCACTTTAAAGTTTTGTAGGGGGGTCGAGTTCGAGGGGTCTCCTGTGTGGTATAACTCAAAACTGTGACAGGAAATACAGTTATAGCTCCACCATGACAATCAATGGAGCTGTAATTATCCTTGATGTAGCCCAGGAGTCTAGTCAACAGGGGAAATGGTGATGATGATATAGGATACAGACTCAGGCACTTGCACACATACGTTTCAGGATAATAAGCTATGCTACACACACCGGAATTGCCCCCCTCTCATCAGAAACATCATTTTCTTGACTGGATAACAGGTCAAGGATCTGGGGTTTGATCCACTCCAATGACAAGGAGGAGGAAGACGGGGGAAGAAAGAAAAAGGAGAGACAGAAACAAAGAGAAAGGAGAGAGGGAGGTTGCTTCCCCTCGTCAGTTAAAGGCGATGAGAGGAACAGCTGTTGGGAGCTTCCTTTTTGGCTCTGTAAATCCACACACCCCACACACACACATCTTTATTCAATTGCTAAGTCATAGGACCTGAGTTCTCCTGGGTGGGGTGATGATGGAGGGTAATTACAGTGACACCTTGCTGACACCCCGCAGCTCACCTAGCAATCTGAATCTCCTCTCGTCTTCCTGCTTCGTTGTCCGACCCTGTACACCGGCATAGTTACAGCAGGGGTGCCCCACCGTTAAAGGCTTCCTGACCCATTTGTCGGTAGCTGAGGGTGGGGGCACTGCAAGGGGAGGATGCACTGGGTGTGTGGACAGTGGAGGCATGGGGAGAGAGGGAGGGAAGGGTGGTTGTATTTTGGCACGGGATACCAAAGCCCGTTCTCTTTTTTCCCCTCCTTCCTGTGGTTTTATGGCCTACTTACCGGTAGCAGACTTTCATCTGGCTATGAGAGGGGATCTCTGGCAGATCTGTTGCAGAGATTTTGACAGGGGCTCCAGAAGGAAAGGGATCTCCAACAGAGCTTCTGGGTTGGACCGGATGGCCCACGGGGGCTGGCTAGTTCTGGGGCGATTTAACACCCCTGGGTGGCCTATTACGGTGTGAGTGTTAGGCAGGCCTTGTTGTGCACAAAATACTCTGGCCTAGATTGTTTGAGGACAGCCAGGACTTCAGAATATTTAAAAACTGGCAGCAAACAAAATTAATTTGTGACAGAAAAATGCTAATTTTGTCTCTTGTCAAAGCTGCGCTTATTGTTATTTTCATATCAAACAAATAATTTGACATCAAATGCTATTTTTGTGGTGTGAGAAAAATTGACACCACTCTCATGTTTGTATGCTAAATGAGGCTGAAGCCAGGAAATGGTTAGCTTAGCTTAAAGAGTGAAAGCAGAGAGAAACAGCTAGCCTGTCTCTGCCCAAATAATGATTAAAATCCACCTATGTCAACTCTATGGTAGGATTCATAAGTTTCATAAGTTTACATCCTGCTGCTTAAGCAACATCCAGTGTGACATTGCTTTTATACAACAGTAATAAGCAACAACAGATTATGATTTGTTTGTTTATTTAATCATTTATTAGGCTATCCCTACACAAATAGTTCTGCAACTGGACTAGTACTGGACTGTTGCTAAGCATCCAGGCTTCTTTCCTTCCCTTCATCCTCTTCTGACGACCATACATAACTTAATTCAAATGTTATTTGTGGAAATATATTCATTTTTGTGGTACAAAGTTTGTTGCAATCTAAGATAGATAACGACCGTTAACTTAACGTTAATTAACGGTTAATAGAACACCTGTAAAGCGGAGTGATACATGTAGTTATAAACCCCAGTGTTGTTGTACTGTATATCAGCACTCATGGAATGCCTCCCGTCCAATCAAATTACTTGGTCGGAACTAATTCGTGTATACTTTAGCATTGATGGCTAGTCCAAGGATAGAACCAAAACGCATTGCTTCAATGGAGAAAAACGCATTGCTTTTTTGGCAAACCACCAGCTAAAGAGAGCACAAATGAAGTCCAGCCTTCCCAGGAGAGCAGCTCCACCAGCACTCCATCGTTTTCGTTTGGTTGTAATTTTTACTGAGAGACAGAGACTGCCGCAAACGACAAATATCAACGCTAGCAGGAGCCTGCTGCTAACAGGTGTCAAGCTAGGACTAATTGGGTAGCATTTTGGGAGCCTCTCCAGCCACCCAACTTTGATTTTCCGGCCAGACGTTTTGGGAAAGAAACTTTCAACATTTGCACCAACTTGGTTTGCTAAATGGAAGTGGCTTCATGACGTAGCGGAGAGTGGTCAGGTTGTGTGTTTTGGTTGCGTGAGGAGGCAGCACAGGGAAACCGGTTGATTTGGTGCCACCTTCACCTTCCCAAGGAGCTGGACCCAGGCCATCTTGATCTCCAACTCAAAATGCTTGACGATGTCTCCAGAGTCTCATGTCTGAAAAACTCAGTTATGTCTGTACCTGCCCATCTCTGTGGCCTCATCCGAGCGTCACCTGAAAACATGGCTACGAAATACCATGACCCAGAAGAGATAGACTCACCTCTCCCTGATGCATGTCCACACTGACATTTTGAACTCATTGGACATCCATGCCCTTATGAGAGACTTCATTTCACCCAACCTGCAGCTCAAGGTAAGATATTTAGTTTATTATAAGCTGCCGCCCAGCAGTTTAATATTCAGTTGTCAATAACTTTTAACATCACACTGATGTACCTTTGTTGAAAAAAAATGCTTATTTGGATATGTTCTTGTGTGATGTGCGCAATTGACTTTCGGGCAGGTGTATTGAAATGGTATGGTATTACTGTGAGCTATTATTGTACAATAGCTTTTGTTTTACTGAGTATGTGTTTTATAGACCTGGCTGCTGTTTTTGTTATGGAGCGACACTGAGATGTATACGCAAAAATGCTCCTCCCACTACAGCACCGACAATTTAAAACATCTTCTAGCGGCCCTGTGTTGCTCTGTTTCTGCTTGATGTGTACATTGGCAACTTTTTTTTTAAAAAACTACTGCAAACATCCCTGCATTCATCTTGTTCTCTTGCATTATATCAAACACTGAGAAGACAACTGTCAACATCCAACCGAATGTGAACTTGCCTGAGAGCTTGTAAAGTGCAAGTAAATTATACAGCACACCTGAAACAAATTAAACAATTAGCTGAGCAGGGAGGAGATTATTAACAAGTTACTGTACAAACTGAAAACATACACAAGGTAAAGGCACCACACAAGCAGAGCCACAGCACAGACACATCATTTCTTGCAGGTTTGCTTCACTGGATAGATTAAATGCATATTATCCCCATGGAACAGTGCTGTTCTGTGAAAATCCACAGACTCGGTTTCATTAGTTACAACGACAGCTGCTGGGAAATATGCACTCCACAAGCCAGACCTGTTTCTCACACGTGGAACATGTTGTAACCATGTTGAATTAGATATGACCTGGAATATTCATATATGTTTAAGTGATCTGTAAATTTGATTCTCAATAATTGCACCTATCATGGAGTGAACCAGCTGCAAAAGTGGCTTCTATTGTAGTCAGCATGAGTTTTAGTCATTCAGTGGAGGATGGGTTTCATTACTGAGCATGGCCACCCAGGCTGTAAACTGCAAGCTCATGGTGTTTTGGATAAAATCACATATATGACATATATTGCACTATAATGTAGCCTACTATATGCTGAATATCTTCCATGGCTTGGCATTTATGAGTTATGGCAGAAGCTCCATCATAACACAAACTGATGGATGTGGCGGTTTGAGAGAAAAGGGAAACAAATCATGCATTGCTCCATTTTTGCAGAGGTTCATCCTTGTGTTTTAGTTCCAGTTCATTTTTAAACTAATTGACAAAATTTTTAAATTACAGAAAGCAAGAAAGAACAGATGAGATGTGAGTGGGGTGCTGGTCAAAAGTAAACAAAGAGGATAAGACTTGTGTTTCTAATTTGTAGAGTGAATGTGTAAATGTTCCTGGGAGGTTGTGTGGGAAAACCTCCTACCCCTCTCTGTAGTCCCAGAGCCTGAGGCTAAAGTCAAGCGTGACACATTAAGCACTGTGATCTGGATCACCTGAGAGATAATGTGTGTGTGTGTGTGTGTGTGAGAAAGAGGGAGAGAGAGAGAGAGAGAGACATGAGCTGACACACAGAGTGGGAAAGAAAGTCAAAGAAAGAGGGCAAAAGTCTGATCCATGCTCTGAACATCACGCTGGGACTGTTGTCAAAACATCACTGGGTCTCCATGTGTCTGAAAGCCTTTATGTGTGTGTGTGTGTGTGTGTGTGTGTGTGTGTGTGTGTGTGTGTGTGTGTGTGTGTGTGTACGTGTATGTGTGTGGGAGGGAGGGAGTGCTCTAGGTGGCATATCTGTGCTTGTGGGTTAGTGTGTGGGTGGGCAAACCTCTCCCTGGCAACCACTCCCCCATCCCACCCCTCCCCTCCTTCTTTGTGTTTTCTCTTTGTCGTCTTTGTATCAGTAAAGTGAGCCAACTTCAAGAACAGTTCTGGTTTTTGACTTTGATTGGCCATGGTGTCTGGACTGAATAAGGCCACAGTGTGTTGGTGCAATGATCCTCCGCTACCTTTCTCTGCTGTAAGACATTAATCATAATATACAGCATGGTTTCAGGGAAAGTGATCGGAGAAAAGCCAAAAGAGGAGAGGAGATCTCATATGCTGCGTGTTGTCAAAACAAGTATTGTTTAAAGGAACATGATTACTTGATGTGCTGCTTAATTGGTCCTTCTCTTTTTTGTGGTAATGCACATGCAAGCTCATTGGATGCATTTAACTGGTTGGAGTGTCAAATGGGAAGAGAAATTTTCCTTCCAATGGAATGCCTGATGTCAGGCCAGCAAATGTAGCCTACGCAAGTACCCTTTAGCAATTATCGCTACTAAGTGTCTGACTCACACCTCCAGGAAAGCAACCACTGTCCACCATTTCACTCAACTGTACATACATTTACCTACCAACAGCCATTAGTTAAGTCATTTAGGGATAGTTTTCTTGATGTACAAAGGCTGAAAACTTAATGTTGGTTTTTTTTTTGTCTCTTTTTGATGAGGGTGGGTTTAGGCTGTTTTACAGGGGTATAAATGGGGCATTTAGACTCACCTGGGTGCCTCCTTCTGACATAATGGCAAAGATTTGACAAAATATGAAAGAGGTACTCTGGTGATGTTGACTCACAATACACAGATTTAGTCAGAATGTTTTAGCCAACATTTCCCATAATGCAACCAATAGCATCCTTTCATTAGACCTTCAATACCTGGTATATCCATGTCTTTCAAATTCAGTGCCCCAGTTTTTAACAGACTTTTTCTTAAATTGAATGAATTAATTTTTTTGTCTTTAAACCCAATCACTGATGACATCATCAGGGTCTTTTTCTCAGACCCATGTGCGACAGTGTTTAAAGTGTAAGCAGTACCCCCCATAACAGTTAAACTGACCTTTATCTCCGGGTCAACTTACAATTGTTTTCCTTCATTAACTCAGAGACTTATCCTGGTTAAATAGAGTTTTCAAGAGAAAGCAATCTGAGTCACGAGTTACCTGCACTGTGCAATTTATCACTGAAAAATACATTTTGTTGTTTGCTTTTCCATTTGACAGGTGTTTGTTTGGGACCTTGCTTGCAGCCATTTGGTCTCTGGTGAACCTCTTCACCAAGTGTTTGAGCATTTCCCCCGCTGGTATATAGTATATAAACATTTAGACTTGATTGGGTAATTTTCCTGTCAAAGAGAGATTATGTGTCTGCTCCACAATTCCCTCTGGTCTCCTCAGAGAAGTGTGTCACCAAAAATGGATTCAAACAGAAATCAGATCACTTTTGTTTTTCTCAGCAGTGCAAATATTTTGGGAGTAGGGAGATTGAGTTTCTTTTTTTTTTTCTTTTGGTTCTTTTACTTTTTTCTTTTTTTTAACCGCCCATCGCTCCAAATTGTCGTATTGGAAAAAATCCTCCACGTGGAGGCTGAGCCAGGAAAGTTTTCCCCTGAGCAGCAGGCTGGGTCTGTTTTTATGGTGCGCTGAGAGGCTAATTGGCTTTGCAGACGGCCTTTCCCCACAGTGACCCACGGTGCTAACGGCCTCAGCGCTCATCGAGCAGTGACAGCTTCACTTTAGTTGCCTGAATGGCCTGGGAAAATGAGCGGGGTCAAAATAACATAAAGCCTCGGATGTGTCCGCAGCCTACTGTGTGTGCGTTTAAGTGTGCAGGCAGGTGAGGAGCCTCTACAATGAGTCACCAGAAGACGCTTATTAGATCCAGAAATCTGCCTCAGCAGCTTCTGGAAGTCATCGTCTCACATTTCGACCTGATGCACTCGCAAATAAAAGCCTGAGTGGGATGAGAGTGATGTTTTGTTAAACCCATACGTCTTTCACTTGTCATTTTTCCTGTCTTTGGCTTTTTGCACTGATAGAAATGGATTAGTGTGTTTCAGGTCCCTGACAGATTTTAAGGCAAATCATTTCCAAACCTCCTACGTGCAACTGAATCACTCCTCAAGAGTGATTTTTACAGTCGGAGCAGGAGCAAGATTTTTTTTTAAATTTATTTGTTTTAACATCAGACTCCCACATACATGGCAATGTACTGACACAGTGCTATTCTACAATAATCCCATGTGGGAGGTGAACCATAATTATCAGCATTTGTTAGCATTGATGCATCAGAGTACTTGGATTACTTTTTCAGTGGTAACTTATCACCTACATGATAAAACAACTTACCACTTGCCACTATATGAATTATTATGCTCCAGTTCAAGTGTGTAGGGGTGGGGTGAGGGTGGGGGGGCACGTGAGCATGCCTGTGACTCCCAGCCCATCAAAACAGTGCAGGGGGAGAGAGTGGGAAACAAAGATGGCCTCTGCAAATGAGCTGTGACCTGGGGCCACAGTGAGGTGGGAGTCCCATGAGGCGATGTGGGATGTGGGCCAAACAAGGGCAGGGGGAGAGAATTTGAGACGGTTGATATGTGTGTGTGTGTGTGTGTGTGTGTGTGTGTGTGTGTGTGTGTGTGGCCTGTCTGTCTGTCTGTGTGTGTGGGTGTGTGTGTGTTGTGTGTCTGTAGACTACCAGGTGTACATGGAGAGCCAGTGCAGGAGTGGGAAAGAGAAAGTGTGTGTGTGTGTCTGTGTGTCTGTTGTGTGTGTATATGTGTTAATCCTCAAAGACATCCTGTCTGTGTTTGGGACGTCTTGTCTCTGGCTGCGATCGCGTAAAAGTAGGTCACATTTTTATTGCGTTTAATTATGTTTTGTCAAAGCCAGAGGGTTTAGGTTACTGAGGGGGCTTTTGGGAAGGATGGTGAGGAGTCCCTGAGCACAAGGCTGCAAAGTGTGCATAAACAAAACACATGCATGAGTACATTAGCACAGGCAGTGGCTCCGAGTACAAACAGGAATACTGCGATGCTCCACTTGTACAGGACACGTCAACAGACTTTGACTCATTCTCAAGACTGAAGACATGAAGCTAGTGAGAAATAACATGATCAGCTTTGCAGAAAGTTAAATTCACTTCCTAGACACCTGAAAAAACTCATAACTTTGAGACAAAATTTGTGACATTTTCTCCTAACAGTCTACTCTTAAATATAATCACCTGTGTAATGAATCCAGTTCATCTACTGATCACACCCAGAAGTTCAGCCTCATTTCATAGTTTTTAAACCAACTGATGATTGACAGCTCCTTATTCATAAACATATCACAACAGACCATTATTATGCAGCAGTACAAACACAGATTAGGAAAATATTATGCTCGTTTTTCTGTCTTTTACAATGAGGATGTGATCACAACCTTCTCCAGCGAACATAACAATGTTTTAGGAAAGAATGTAAACTTATTTTGCAGTTGGCAACCACATCGGCTACAGCGTACTCCCAAGACTGGCTGCAATTACATGGACCAGTTTTGTCTAATCAATCCAATCAATGACTCCCACCAAACTGTTTACAAGAGCACAAACTGAAATGATCAGATAAGCTGTTCTGTATGCACTCAGCACCACAAGCAAATATTTGAAAAAGATGGTCTTGGCACTTTTATTGGTTTAGTATTGTGTTTTTTTTACTGAAGCAACAGGATTGACTGTACATGAGGCATTTCTTTATTTCCCCTGAAACTAGTAACACATCTAAAAATGTCAAGTAAGCTCCTCTGGGTAAAATGCACCTTGGAAAAGAGGTAGAAAAGTGATGTTTTTACCAAGAGAACATTTCCTTCCTCAACTATATTATATGTTGAGCTGTTGAGATATTTCAGTTCGGCCCAAAGTGGTGGACTGTGGAGGTAAAGTGGGTCATCCACTAATTTGAAGGCTGTTGGTTTGATAAATGTAGTCCATTTACCATTTTCCGCAAAAAAGTGCTACAACTGTACATGCATACACCTGCACACAAATAAATGCATCTTACGGTATGTAAGGCACTTTCCCTTGACAAGACTCACAACCAAACCCCAAACCTACACTCGAACCCGAACTCTAAACCAAACCACTTACTGTGAAATAACCTCTTCCCAAAGTCAGAACCAACCACAGTGACTTGAACGTCCACTAAATATCTTTGAGTTTGCCCGGTTCAGATGAGTCCAGAGCGCAAATCCAGCTGTTTTCTTTTCTAATTAACTTTGTCCTGACTATACTCTGCAGTAAAGGAGCTTTTCCACACCATTTTCTCTCATTGTCACCTTCTAGCATTGCTTCATTGTGTGTTTATTATTGGATTAACCATACCTGAAGCCATCCCTTTTAGACAAGCGCCACTGTTTTAAACATCAGAGTTGTTTTTATCAACAGATGTATTTAATAATTTTGTTGCCTCGCTCTAATGGACATGTTAAAATTTCCTGCTCTTGCTTTAACTGTTTATCCTATTGCAAGAGGAAAAAATTATTCATTTCATGCTTCAGCATCACATTTCATTGGCAACAGTCAAGCCCCCATCAAACAGAGTGGACTTGAATTTCAATAACATGTTGCACCATCTTGATCCAGATTGAATGAGCTGTCAGTGGTCTATGTCTGGACTGGACAGGACATTGTGTACAGAGGCTGTTTGTCCGTGTGTATATGTGAGTTGAGAGAAGAGGGGACTTGCAGTGGTTGAGTTGGCCCGTGTGTGTTTGCAGTGGTCATGGCCCGCAGCTACAATACGTTTATGAGCTGCTGTTCTGTGCTGAGCTCACCACCTCTGACCAAGGTATCCACATTTACATGGTTACAGATACACACACACACATCTACAGTCGATAAGCCTGAATGAAAATCCTCTGAATTTATATGATTAATGTTGCTATATCAACAGCAAAGCTACACAGTATCAGATAACCAGAAGCAGACAGCAGACCAGTGCTGACTCTGCAGACTTGAACATTACGGCAACAAACTGGTTTTAAAGCAGCTGAGATGACTAGTTCTGCTCTGAATTATCATGTGACATAATTAATTTAAATCAATGGTATTTACAGTATATGCTTTTATAAAACTGAAAATTTTGTCTAGATGCAGCAGCAGCTTATGTCAGTGAGAGCAACCAGGCTCTTTGTTTTGGCTCTAACTTGATCCCAGGGAAACAAAGAATAACATGCTAGTGGGTAAAAATATCGAATTCAATATCCATATTATTAAATAATATAGTGCTTGAATAGCCCAACAAAAACTATGCAATCTACCATGTAACTATGTTGCTTATGTTTGTGAAAAACCACATGTCGACAGCTAACCATGTTGAAGTTTAGCCATATTTTTAGTGAACATATGAACATACAGAGCATGATAATGCTGCAGTTTAGGTCTCCATTCAGTCCCTTGTAACCAACAGGACTGTAAGTTTATTCAAAAGATGTATAGTATTTGTGGCATGGACTCCTGCCTTGTAACTATCTGCAAACCATTGCCCTTTAGTGAAGCTATACTCCTTGATGGTGCGACAGAGCTAATAAGCTACAAATTCAGACGAGTCAGCACTGTCAGCACGGTCAAGACACCACAAATACGCATGTCAAAGTTCACAAAGGTTGAACTTGGCATGAAATATCCCTTCTGATTTACTTTTCCACCCAAGAGCAAATCCAGTAAGTGATTCCACTCATTTCGTCACAAATTTCTCCCTGTGACCACCATAGTAGCCGAAAAGATCCAAGTGGACCTGATCCGATCAAATCTGCATCACAATTATCACTGTAGAAAATGTGTTTTTTTGATGTGAGAGTGTGAACTGTTAAGTGCAGGGAAAATTCCAGATATAACCCTTCTTTTCAACCACAGCTGTTATTACTTGGTGGCTTGCTGAGCGCCGCTGCCAGTGCTGGTGTTCTCTCTTTATTTGGGTCTGTCGAGGGTTGACCAGATTTTGGGTGCTTGCTGTGTGCTTGGGTTTATTCATATCACATCTGCCTGTGTTTGGGTCACTCTGTGATCAGGCCTCCATTAAAAAAGTGAATATATGCACGTCAAGCTTGAAGTTTCTGGACATTTTGAAATACTTTTATTGTGAAACTGGGTCTCCATCTGGACAAACTTTAACTGTCACCTCTAAAGACGACAAGCCTAATAACGTCCCCCAGAAACGCACTAGTCAAATATCATTGATGATTCATACTAAACCACAAGTGATTCATAATGGAAAAGCATGTTCAGCAGTCTTTTTCTGCACAAGACATATTAGATTATCATTAAGTCAAATCACTGGTTATTTTTGAAGTCTTGGTTTGCCTGTTCTGATGTTATCAGTAACGAGTCTGACACGTTTGGCTGGCAGATGGCTGTAACTGCAAAGAATTAGAGATCATGTATTGCTAACAGGCCTCATAAGCGACTGGAAACAGCACAGAGAGAAACTCCTGATGTGTATCTGTTCGC
Organism: Seriola dumerili; assembly: GCF_002260705.1. Classification (NCBI taxonomy): domain Eukaryota; kingdom Metazoa; phylum Chordata; class Actinopteri; order Carangiformes; family Carangidae; genus Seriola; species Seriola dumerili. The sequence continues at coordinate 4,328,255 of NW_019174360.1, read as the reverse complement.
CCTAATTCTGTTTTGGTTCTCATGAACTTGCTGCTGTCGTCTCACTGTTCAGTCCAATCCAACCAAGCACCTAATCGGATTTCAAACATTGTTCAATGCATGACTAGACCAACTCAAACAATGCTTATGTTATTATTATATTTGCCCTCTCCTAATTTTTCATTCAGCTGTTTAACTGCAGCTCAAAAAATTAGGGCAATTTTTTGCAAGATTACATAGCTTTTAGATTTAGATTTTTTTTTCTAAATCTTACCCCAAAACTGTCGACACTTTGAGCCCAAACTATAACTGGCAGCCAGGTTATTGTGTAATTTGAGCAGTCTAAGAGGCTACTTAGCTCTTAAGTCAATCATACTAAACATTTTAAACCCAAAATAATGAAAGTGCTTTGTGTGTCTTCATATGCATGTGTGTACATACTGTATGTGTGTGTAACCTATATCCACTCACGTGCGGAAGGATGCTTAAGAGTAAAGAGCTGCAGTTTTGTTTGTGCAGACGTGGCCCTGACCACCTCTGAAGCCCCAGAAACTGTCCAGCTGCTTCACACTGATTCACATCTGGGACGAGTCTGGCAGTGGTTAAGATGTGAGCACGTGCACACACATGGACTCCCACACAATCACAGACACACAGTAAATCCCCTTACACATCCATACATACAGGAGACATTTCCACTTGCCCGAAAATGCCTACCTCAGCAATGTGCGATTGTTTTTGTAGTGTGGCCTTGTTGTGGCCCGTGACCTCCTTTTTCAAGTCTGTAAAATGTGAACAGATTTCGAGGAAAAGCGGGGAACCTTCCCAGCGGAATGGGGTGAATAAACACACAAACCAGCCTCTCCTCTCCTCCTCTCCTCTCCTTTTTCCCTTCACCTCCTTCCCTACACTCTCCGTCTTCCTGTAAAGCTTCATCAATGTTTGTCTGCTCCAGTGAGACTGACCCACTTGGCAGAGGATCAGCAGTGTGGTGAGAGCAAGATAAACACAATATTTCTGACCCACACACACTCCTCACAGACTTCCATCAGGGAAGAGTGTATAGGAAAACTTTGGCATGGCATTGTTTGTACAATTACTTACTTTTTAGCCAATTCTTACTTTTGCACCATGGGTTCAAATATCCAAATATCTTTTATAAAATTTATGTTGCCCTCCAGTAATGAACACATGCTGCCTTAAAGGTCTGTCAGAAATATTGTCAGAAACATTGGTAGCACTGTTAGCAATAAAGATATTTATTTCTACAGGTTGCTTATAGGTTTTGAACAGTTCAATCGAATAGCAATTTTGCCTTTTTAGACTGTTATATTTGAATGGGCAAAAAAAAAAAAACAATAACATTTAAAACAAAACAACAAAAGCAGAAATTTCTCTGTGAAATCAGTGCATTTAAACTGTCAGTTTGCAACTAGCTTGCTAGCAATTAGCAGAGTTGCTAGCTCAGAGAGCAGAGAACACCTTTTTAATGAATGAAATTATGTATTATCCTGAAAACAAAATGCTACAGAGGAGTACGGTATATGACCCAGTACTGAGAAAAAAGAAATGGGACTGTAGAGTTATTGTAGCATTAGCATGTCTCTCCTAGCTACGGTGTTAGCGTTGCCATAATTGCTGTAAACTTGATTTATTAGTCACTTCTCTATTTCAATATTGTGTTTTTTTTTAAACTATTTTTTACATTTGTTAATCTTGTTTATAATCCATTATTTCCTGTTTCCCACTGGGACAGATGTATTGCTGAGCTGAGCTAAGCCCAGATGAAAAGTCCTCTCATTTTTGTCTGTAACAGTGTATTTCCTGGAGCTTGTTACCACAAAGTTGGCTGTGGGAGACCCAATATCATCCTATTGTTACTAAGTCCCTGTACTGGCATTTAAAATTAATACCACTCTCCAGTATCCTGTCCTTGTGTATTTCCTGGAGCTAATTGTGGGAGACATTGTTACCAAAATAAACAGCAAGTTGGAGTCAAATGTGATGGTTTTTTACCACATTCATTACACAATGCAAGACAGAGCACACAACCACAACATTACAAGTTAGCTTCCCAGCAGTAGTTATGTCCCAGCTCGGGTATTAAGTGACCAAATTGTAGTATTTTGGTATATGGTGAAACAGTTAAAGCAAAAAAACTAAGATTTAAATTATAACATAATTAGGGTACATAAGGTTTGCTTTTTCATGTTTCGTACTTTGTAATAATTTTGTAACCCCTTAATAAATATTAATCTTGTGTTCCCTTATTTGGTTCCCAAACCCATTGGTGGGAAACCACTGTCTTAAATACTGTTTATATACAATACATAGGTGTATGTCTATTTAAAATGATGCCCAATTTGCCAAGATCTGACAGTTTGACTTTTAGGTGACAACTTTTAGCCAAAATGCACATTGAAATATGTGGATATTATCCCTTCAGTATAAGACTGATGTGATGGTGAGCAGATACAGTGTCTTTTCATTTTGCAGTGAAATGTCTTTTCAGTTTTCCCTTCTGTTCTAATTGTGAACTGTCTGCTGGATGCTTGATTGTTTACCCCTCTCATCACTTTGACAGCCTTTTGTGTAAAGCTTTGCAGAGAAGCCAGTTTACCAAAATCTCATTACAAAGTTTTTGATGTATTGACGCTTGCACTTAGAGCTGCCAACGAGCAAGATTTCTTATTGCAGCTTCAAATAAGATTAAAGGAGTGAGCTTAGAGTGTAAGTACATTTACACAAAACATCAGGGACTTTGCAATATATATACACACACACAAAGCCCCTTTACAATGTGTCTTTTATCAGATAGGTCAAAGTGGAATATACCACCTCACCTGGCTCATGGGCACTTTGGTAGCATTAATGGGTATCACAGATGTTAACAGCAGCCAGCCTCGAGATAGAGGAGACATTCTTTTCACATTTGGTGAATAGGCATTGTCAGTTTTAATCAGCCTCTTTTATGGAACATATAGATAAATAAAAGCCCATTTATCCTCCAAGTTGCCAGTGACACTTTACCAACTAAAGCATAGAATTAAATGTTGGAATATTCTCAGGTTTCAAGTTTTTATTTGATTGAATGACACTGTGAAAAACCACAGTACAGACAGGCAGACACAAATACACTAATTTACCCACACTTTCACACACGGTCACATTCTAGCCTCGTCTAGACATACACACATATGAAGAAACGCTTGGTTGCGTAGACTGACACTGACACGCGCTGCTAACCAGATACGCAAAATGCCCATGCATAAACTGATACACGAACACAAGCATGCACACACACTTGATGCTCAACCAGCGTCCTGCCACTCTCGCTCAGCCTCTCATCTGAAGCACAGGGCAGTCTGTCAGTGTGTGAAATGAGCTGGAAAAGAACAAAAACAAGAAGAGGAGAAGCGGTTGAGAGGAATTCATGAAAATCTTCCAAAACGGGAAATCACTGCCCGACAAAACGGTCCCGCCGCACCGCACAGCCGGCAGCGAGCTCGCCTTGCAGGAACGCAAATACGTCTGAAAATGATCAATGTGGGCAGTTTTGGGTGAACTCGTCTATTTGCAGGCTTGACAACTGATTCGTCCTTTTTCCTTCTGGCGATGCACAGGGGCTCTGAGTGGGATGTTGGCCTAATTGCAGTGACTTGCCATATGCTTTGAGAAAGGGGAACGATACATCATCATTGGACATATGCATACAAACACTCATATGCACGTGCATACTGGGTTTGCTGAGGCCTGAGCTGTACCAAGCTGTGATCAATCTATTTCTCTATAATAAATCCAACCAGCTCTGTGTGCAAATGTGTGTCCCCCCATAGGAAATACAGTACCTGTGTATGTGTGTGTATGTGTGTGTATGTGTGTGTGTGGGCTTATAGGGTTGTTTTTATTCTGGTTAGCTGCCAGATGGGTGAACTTTTCCTCAAAGAACAACACAATGAGTGCCAGAGAAGTATCAACAATCACAGTAAAGTATTTGCAAGTGATTTTAGGAAACTTTTCTGTCTAAATTTCCCTGATGCGGGAAACACCACGAGTCTGGCACTCGAACCAGGTCAAAACAAAGTAAAAGCATGTGGAAGTGTGTTTGAGAGAATGAATCAATGAATGAAGCCATTATGCTTATGATGCTCTATTCTGGGCGTTGTGTGGTCACACAGGAGTCGCAGTTGTCCACCGCCGGGCCTCCTATTCCTCCTTTAGTTACACTCACACAGCGGGCCTTGTTGACTTTGGTCAGACTGACGTTGTCGCACAGCGGGAGCACAGTGCCTTGCTCGCGCTCATTTCGGGGTGGAAAGTCACTGCTGTCTTCCTCTCCAGAGAGAAGCCAAACAGGAATAGGTGATCCCTGCTGCCAGAGACCAGACCTATGTTTCCCAAAACCAACCCTTAACTGAGGACACCACTGTTCTTCTTTAAGTCAGCGGGTGCATTTGAATTATGGTGCATTTCTGATATGGTGCAGAAGAGTAAAGTTCTCAGCTGTGTTCCATTTACAGGAACTTGTAGATCTTGGAAGCTTGATTTACTAAGATTTAGTGATCAGAGTTGAGATATAGGCATGTAAACACTATAATCCGTTTCCAGTTACTTGTGTATTTGTAGTCATTTTTTAAATATTCTCTTGATACATATCAGATATTTGCGGTTTAATCTGTATGTGCTGTAAACACGAACAAAGAAAAACTAGATTTTAAGAATAAGACCCAAACAAGAAGCAGGATGCTAAAATGCCATTAATAAAACATGTTAAACACATGATAAGGAATCATTCTTCTTAAGTCTTAACTCAACCTCACTGCTACTTGTCAATCATGAGTAACACCTCCAAACCCTTGTCAGATGTGTAATCTAGAATAATAAATCCTTTATGATGAAGTGTGACAAGTCACACATTTCCATCTCTTACGGTAGGTCACATTCACCGCATGCATAAATTTCACACACATTTGTAGGTCAGTTATGTGGGCAAGGAAAGGAGCAAAAAAAAAAAACCACACGAGGCGGCCATGTGCCAAGCTTGTAGTCAAACCATCCTGTCCTAACTGGAAATTCCCGACGTGAACTTTCCATGGATGGAGTACAGCGAAGGCATTAGTGTTACTACTACTGTGATTCATTCTTCACCTCAAATGGGGACATGGTCGCTAACATTATTAGACACAACCGCTTTCCAGTTAAAAGTGCAACATGTAGCATTTTTAAACAGCAGTGTATCATTGTCAAATTAATGGAATGACCTTGGTGAAATTTCCTTTAACAGCTGAAATTTGTAGCCTCTTTTTCATGCCTATGGTATTTGTATTGCTAGTGTTTCTTACAAGTGTGACCAAATTTCCCATAAACCCTCAATTCTGGTGACACAGCATTAATTTGTTTTTTCTTGGTTTTAAGGAGGTTTGCACCTTGTTTGGTTTTGTGCCATAAAGCAACATCAGTTTGCACTGGAAAGCACCACAGATGGTTTGTAAAAGTAGCACAGAGTCATTTAAGAGACTTAAAGTGCCATCATTAACTTTCAATGTATAGCTTCTCAGCAGTCATTGTTTCTCTTTCTTACGCTCTGTCTTTCACCCTCTCAAACAGACACCAACATAATGCAGTCAAGAAAAAGCCTGACTCATTTAAACAGACCATAAACCTCATTGACCACCTTCATACAGCTGAGCCAGTTAAGATTAATCTCTAAAGAATTATTATTATGAATGATTAAGGGATACTCATCCTTTGCTCTTCCTGCCTGTAGCCATGAATTACACACAAGTCAAGAGTTAATAGTTTTCCAAGGTTTTTCTGTATGAGAAAACAGTCCAGTCTGACGTGTGTGTTTCAAGCATGGAAATGGATGAGAGGCGATACAGTGACTCAGAAAAAGTCACAAGTGTTGTAAATGCAGCTGCAAACTCCTGAAGTCCATCTGTGACTTTGCAAAATACTGAAGCGAGAGTAAACCTAAGAGTCTACAGCTGTGCTAGCAGCTCTGCAAGACAGTACCAAGGCACACTGCTTTGAGCTAAATGCTAATTTTAGCATTGTAACAATAGGTGAAATGGGCCACACTTGCCAATCAGACACAAATCGAGCCAGTCTTAGTTTCCCACCCGCTCAACCAACAGCATGGAAAGAGATTGAAACTCCACCGAATTTGTATATTGATGATGGATGAAAAATACAAATTCAGTCTTCCAATATCCTATTAGTGATTTCTTTAAAGAGAAAATTTAACCGATAAATGTCAAACTTACCAATTATACAGCTCTTTGAGCCGAATGGGATCAAAGTCTGTCATGATAGTAGCACTAGTGGGAAAGCCATGAGATTTCATAACGGTTTATCTCATTGGCAGAATAAATGTACTGGCAATCTCTTGATTACATTATGCGATATTTCATATGCAGTGTAGAGGAAAGGTCAGAGGTCATGAAAAAAATAAGGATTCATCTTCTGAATATCCACAAATTTCATTGCTCTCGCTCTTCAGCTGTTGAACATAGCAGCAAAAATCAGTGCGATTAAAATGACATCTTCAAAAGAAACTAGACAGATAGAAAATTTCCAAAGCAGCAAAAAAAAAAAAACATCAAGTTTTGATGTCTCACTTTATGTGTTACTGGATCATAACTGTGTACAATCTCCACAAAAGGCCTACGAAGCCAGATAAAATGATAGCCGTGCCTAGAAAGAAAAGAGGAGGGAGAAAGGCTGGGTGTATCATTCACACTAATTAAACTGCCTAACTGTAACTGTAGACAGAACTGTACGCTACAACTTCAACTGGTTCAACTTCTCGTTCCGCTTCAAGTGTTCCTTCGAGGAGTGTAGAAAATGAACAGGACAAGTCAATTTGACCCATTTCGCTGTTTTGGAGAACAGAACATTGCGTCCTGTTTCTGACCTGAAAGCAAACATTTGCTGGTCCTCTCCTCCCTAAAACTCCCTGACATAGGCAAAGTGATCTCTCTTTGTTTCTAGCTGGTTGGAGCAGCAGATGGCTGTAGTAAAATTGATAGTGATAGGAAAAGATTTTTCTCCGCTTGGTTTAACTTTTCTTGGTCTTGAAAATACATCATGTGCACACAAACAGCTACAGACACTCGCACGCTTCCTCGTCTTCCCATTATCTAACCACAAAAACAACCCCCCCCACCTCCTCCTCTTCAGTTAGACACTTAACAAATCTCACTAGAGATACACTCATATTTATTCCTGCTTTTACCAAAGTCTGTAACTTTATAGATAATCTCTGCTCTGTGTACTCTGAGTTGCATCTGTTTGTGTACAATATTAAAAACTAAGTGTAAATGAAAAATGGTGTCGAGGAAATTTATCTGCATGATGATAAATCATATTCCAGCCCAAACACTTAAAAGGTTTGGTGCATTCCCTGGAAGAAGATTCATCAGGCCTGATGGGACATATCACCGGGACATAGATGATAGTAAAAGTTAAGAGAGTGTGTGTGTGTTCAGGAAGCAGCTATTGTTTTTCCTGGTGCTCTGCTGAATGTAGGCCAAGTACAGGGTTTATGAGACCTCATCACACACACATACGCACACTGTTAACGACCCCTCACCTCCCCCACTCGCTCCTCCCATAGTTCTACTAACGCAAGACTGACCTTAACAATCTACAGCTGTTTGAGCTTGTGAGCCCAAAACACTGAGATGCGCTCACATGACCCCCTGACAGCGCACACACACACACACACACACACACACACACACACACATGCAAAAGTATAACTGCACTGAAATATACTCAATTATACAAAAGTTAGTTCCCACCAAGTAATTTGATTAGACAAGAGGCTGTTCATGTGTGCTGATATAGAGTATAACACTTAAACTATACTATACTTTAACTATGTATCACTCTGCTTTATAGGTGTCCTAACCATTAATTAGCCTGTCTATCTTAGATTGTAACAAACACTTCAGTTTTAGACCAGCCAAACACACACTTGTGCAGTAATCATGCTGTGTAATCAGTATCTTGACATGCCACACCTGTCAGTTGGATTGATGATCTTCACAAAGGAGAACTGCTCACTAACACAATACTCAAGACTTATCATATTCAAACTGTAATCTACCCACTTTTATCTTCAAGGTAAGCTACAAAGGAGTTTGATTAAAAAAAAACAATACTTCACTTTTGGGTTTTGTGTAATTCAATAAATTTATCTGACAAATCGGTTGAAATGATTACAGCAGCATTGTAGTCACATGTTGCATCTGTCATCATCAGCACCATTGCCAGTGATAATTCAAACTACCAGAGCCTTTACAAGATTTAAAAAGTTATTCATGGAAATCTACCTATTGTAAAGTAGTTGAGACAAAACAGTAAATACTTCATCACAAACTGCATCATATTCCGTAGCTTTTCCTTACCCAACATGTCAACTTAAATTAAATTTTTTTTTTATTTTGGGTCTGATTCTGGGGAATGGTTCCTTGCCCTGAAACTGAAACCGTGTCAGTTGCTGAAACAGCCCAATATCACAAATTTTGGGAAAACTTGGAAATCCCATTTACACTGCTCTGACTGCACGACTCCAGTTTTCTAATTTACAACATCTTTGTCTTTTGCAATAAAAGAGAAATACTCAGGATCAGAAGCCACCACCCTTTTGATGAAATCATGTTTTATCTTTGTTTTGTTTACATTCAGTCTGTCACATTATATGAGAAGCTTGACTTTTATGACTGTGGGATTGCAGTGTCTCCCTCTTCAGCAGTCAAGTTGAGGTTAGAGGGCTACAGCGCTCAGCTCTCGCCTGGGCCGTCCGACTTTTAAAGGAGGCTTATTGGATTTTCCTGGGACTCTAACCGGCCACAAACTGACACGATGACTGGGCTGTGTGGTCGGCTCGTCAACAGGCCTGAGTGAAATGGTAACGACACCAAATCCTTAGCCTTTGTTTTAATCTACTTTGTGGAGCAGATGGGTGGGGATATGCCACATGAAGACAGTTGTTTTTAAATGAGGCTTGCATACTTTTCTGAGGCGATCATAAATTTCCAAGAATTGTCTTGTTTTGGGGAAACACCCAAAATCACACAGAAAATGTATCAGTAGGTCTGATGAAACCTGTGATGCAACATGCAAGCAAACCCAGGTACATCAAACATATTTTATTGACATCTTAAAATATGTATTCTATGTGGGCTATCTCCAGCTGTGCAGCCCAACAAACCACCACCTTTCATCCAACTAGAACTGGCTCTAAAGAAGAAAACGGTTATGAAAAATTTCATACCAGATCAAGTAAAAAGAACAGTGATTGCCCAGCGCCAAAATTTACTGTACATGCACTGGAGTCACTTGGAAGACTTTTGCGGGGATCTTTCTTTTATGCTTATCGAATCAACCAATCAGCTGCCTTGATATGGAGATCCGCGCAATGCATAGTTGAGATTTTGGTGTGCGTGTCAGCTTCTTTGCCACCTAAAATTACCCTAAAATTACCCATAACACCCTCCTACATGTAGGTTTGCAGATGTTTACGTGGATCTTTGGAGAAGCTGGATTCCAGCTTTATGTCTAAGTCTGTTCATGTTGTTGTAGTTCCTCCAGGTCACAGATAAATGGCAATACGATACTAATCCACTCAGCATCAGTGTTTTTGTATGTTTTAACCTATTAACTACAGATTACATTATTTTAACATGCATACAGTTGCATTCAATTGCTTCTTTTTTAAATGCTCCTTGCCACTCAGCAAATTTCACATATCAACAAAAACTATGCTTTATGAATGGATGGCCCTAATGTGAAGTATGCCGTTTTTGCTTTAGTTAATGGGCTAAAACTTGCCAAGCCACCGGACTGTTTCTTTAGTGCCTCTTGGCGAAAAACAGCAACACTAACTCTAAATGACTCCTCTCTCTGGATTAAGTTGGCTAAATTCTGTGTTGCGGCAGCAGCAGTAGTCTCACGGTCAGAAAGGTGGACTTGTTCAGACACTTGAATAAAGAGTGGAAGTAAAAGAAACAGTGTCCAGTGCAGTCGCCTGGGACTAACACTGAGCCCCAGGCTGCTCCAGTGGAGCTGCTCACTGGCCAGCAGCATGAGACTGTGGTTGTACTGGGCAGCTCCCAGGTGTGAAAGTGGGTAGGTATGTGTGTGTAACCCTCCCTGCAGCTTCTCCCCCGGGCTGTTCCTGTAAATAAGAGTGTGCTCTCAGCCCAGGTGGAATTAAATAAATAAACATTCTTACAGTTTAAATTTTCAGTCTTTGCTTGGATGCATCAACAGCTCGCAATCATCTGCAAAGTTTGACGCATGAAACCATGACACAAGTTGACAAAATCTTCCAGTTCAGAACATCCTGTCTAGTAAAAAATACAGCAAATCTCAGTGAAATTTAATGTACTGTACCAAGACAGGGATTAGCTGCGGCCTCTTTAGTCTTTTGCTCTGCTCACAGAGATAAAATCAGATGCTGACTTGCCAGTTGCTTTGGTCTTGATAATCATCACTCATAAAGATGCCACTCTGACATCTGAGAAAGGCAATTAAAGAGGAGACGAGGAACTAAACATCCCAGTACCATCAGTCTCTATTAGCATCAATGCTGGAGAAAGTCTCAGCAGCAAAGCTTTTGTAAAACCCTCTTGGCTCGGGACTCTGTATGCCTGGTGTGAATTAAAATGACTGAGGTGCATTTTGTGGCTTATAAAAATAGAAAATACAATGACATTTGCAGTAATTATGCACTGACTGTGACCTGTGATCTCCACGAAAGAGTATCTCCATTACTACACCTGACTGAAGTGGCCCAATACTCAAAGTCAGGCCCATGTGTTTGTGGTTTGATGTTGTGTGCAGTGACTTTGCTTTTACCTTCACTGCTGGTTTGTGTTTGACAAGCATCTGCAGAGAGTTTGTTTCAGAAAGTAGCCTATCGAGTGACTTTGAGTGTGTGCGAGGAGCAGGAGCTTAATATGATCAAAGAGGGAGATATTCATGAAAGAGTGACAAGAGAAACAGAGAGAGGGAGAGATAACAGTGAGGGGATGGATGGGGTTGTACAGATGCAGGGGTTGTACTGCCCTCCAGTGGAAGAGGATGGAAATATGTTGGTGTGAGACGCCTGTTAGGAATCAGTTCAGCACAAAGACGGAATTTTGTTTGCAACACTGAAAAATGACATTAGAAAATTCAACTGCAGCAACAGTGATAACAGTGTCGTTGGATAATGTACATAGAGAGTAAAAAGTAGTTCCACTCAAACCTGCTGAAAGTGAGGTCTGTGAATTAATGATTCTGGATGGAGTTTTAAATTTTTTATTTGATTGTTTTTATCAGCCACAAAATAGCTTTATAGCTAGTTGGCACCAGAGATTTGTTTGTTTTGTTGTCAGAATTTGGTTCAACCAAGTCTTTAAAATGAAACGGTAAAAATAAATACATATACACTTCTGTCCATCATCTTCTGTATCATCTGCAGTGTTGTTGTTCTATTTGCTCTATAGACACTAGAGGGAGGCAGACCATTTGAGTCTGCATGAGGGTTAACTTGTTACTCAGATAAGACATGTTTCCAGTCCATATCTCTAAACCACCAGAGCTGGTTTGAAGTATTAATATTGCACTTATTTCTTCTTGAACTAATAGCTGGCTGGTGTTCAGAGCATTATGACACTCTCCAGAAGAGATAGTGTAACACACCTTTTATATGGATATTTTTGATTGCCTGAATGCTGAAACAAACATTTGACGCTCCTGTCTTTGGCAAATTCCTCCCAGCTGGTGCCACAAGCACAGTAAAGCAAACACTCCAATTATTTGCACATAGTGTTTGCTTTCAGTCTGAGTGCTGTGCTGCTTCAGGCTTTAAACTGCACAGTAACAACCTTGGCAGGTTCGCAACAAGCTGCTGTAATTCGTTGCATGCTCCACTAGGGGGCAGAAGAGAACAAGAAGCAAGAAAAGTAAGGACTGCCATCTCTCTATAAAGTAAAAAAAAATATGTTAAGCTCTTTCTGTTAACATCCATTATACTTGCCTCAGAAAGCTCAGAGTTTAATACAAACAAAATTAACACATTGCAGAAGACACCAGACTGGCCTACAGATGTGTGAGTTACATTGTGCTTTCAGATTAATGTGTTGAGCAGTTTTGTGTGTCTCTGCTGCATCCTGATTTGTAACTGGTATGCAGTATGTGGTATGCTATTTCACACATGTACAACACACACACACACACACACACAAACACACACACACACACACACACACAGATGTCGTGCCTGAATTCTCTACATGAACATTCCCAATGCAACACTAGTCGTCCTGTGTAGCGTCACATGCAACATGTGACAGTAAGAATCCCAGCCTGAAAAAACTGGGCAGGGAAAGTGAATGATAAAGTTTTCACTATTGTGCCCTTCAGTTCAGTTTTTTCCTCCCATTGATGTTGTTCAAAAACACATTCGTCCACTTATTACATCTAGGATGAAAAATCATTGTATCTTTTAGCTTTTTTTTTAGCTTTGACACATATATATATATTCAAGGTTAAAAGTCTTGTGGGTGTAACCCTCTTTTAAAACGGTAATCCTTCAATTTCTCATTTTTGTTTATTTGGTGTGTTTGTTCTGTCTGGCACGCTGAGCTCATCCATTTCTGGCTGTTTGCATTGCACCTCCCAGAGATCACTTGTCAATCAAACAGCGTGGGTGGTGCTATGTTGTGTTTTTCCTTGGCGTTTATGTTGATGAAGTTTTGTCTGGTCAGCTTTGGTACCTATACTGTTCTCCTATACATTCCACATTAACTGCGTTGACACTGAATGGTGATGTCATTCCTTTGTACCACCAGAGGCGATATCAGAGGATATCCCATAATGCACACGCAGGTGGAGTATAACAACAATGTTTCCTGTTATCTGGGTTACGTATGACTGGGTGGTTGTTCATTTGCCTTTTGGGTGGACGTTGCTGATCTGGAAACTGAAAAATGTTTACTTTTCTGTATAAATACTTATAATTACTTCTGTTCAAACCTGAAAAATGTGTAATATCCTGGTATTGTATGTTATAGAATGTGTGTTTTCCAAACTAAGCCACTTTAAATTCAACACTTAAATTACTTATTATTCAGTAACCCAACATTCCAATTGTGACTAACTCAGCTGATGAGTCCTCCTCTTCTGGCTGTGGGCAGCACAATAGGCTCTGATTGCATCTCTGTAATCATTCACAGCTCCGCTTTAAGTCAGTCATGTACTTTCTGCTGCTTTACTTTTCATAAAATTACAGTCTTTTAATGGGCTATTATAGCTGGCAAACTCTGTTTGTGTAGCTACATTTCAAAATAACAAGATCATTGATGCAGAGCATCTGAAAACAGGCCCAGCCAATATTATCCAATAGTAGAGCTCAAGTTGCAGATTTTTCAGACCTGCAGTTCCTGTCTAACATTTCTCCTTCTCTCCCACCTACAGGCAAGAAAAGTAACTGCAGCAGAAGGAGCAGTAAGACGCCTGCAGATAAGTACAAAATGCCACTTAAAAGCTTTGAAACTTTGACACTAATTGGCACACGGCAGCACATGTTACTGCCAGGTCACAGAGAGTTGAGAAAGAACTGGTCAGATTTTTTAATTAAGTAGAAGTAGCTACACTACTGTAAAAACACTCCAGTTACCCACTGCTCAGGCAAAACACATTTTAAAATTTTAATGTTGCAGCTGGTCAAGGTAGAGCTGATTCTAGTTATTTTATTTATCGTTGGGTGGTTTGATTTGCTGTATAACAGTGCATCGTATTTTAAATGTTTTAAACATCTACATACATGTGTGTATTTGTGTGACATACATGGTTTAAAACTAGCATAGCACACCTAAATCGCAGACAGAAGCGATCAAGCTGCGTTGTGGGTAATGTTGGCACCAGGATTTGACAAGGAAGAAGAATCTTTGGCTCTGAATCTTTTTTGATCCATCCTGAGTCTGACAAAAAACACACCAACACAAACAAAGAAAACAGCAGCTGTAAAGGAAAAATAACTGCAACACTAAGACTTGTTGTTTGTAGGGGGCGCAGCAGGCAACATCAACATGTCTTTTCCTACCAGCGTCCGCAGGTCTAAAATGGTTCCAGTATGACTTTCCTATAGCTGGCACTGGTTGACTCTCAGTGTGCTTACAAGGTCACAGTTATAATTAATTTAATTAGACGTGCTTTTCCCAAGAATGGTTTGAAGTGAGGCTCCTGGGAATAAATCAATATTTTCTCCAACAAAATTGCATGTGACAGTGGGAGGAATTCCAACATGTCCACCTTGCTGCATTACAACGTCCATAGTTCAGTTAATTCCAACTTTGACTTGCAGTTCACATGATATTAGAAAATTCATTGTTTATACGTGTGAACCTTCTTAAAGTAAATCCCCCTCCTGAACTACTGTAAGTGAATTAAGGAGAATTGACCCCAGCCCTGCATGGTACTGCTGTTATCTTGTGATAAGCCCCGATGCAAACACTGTGTTTCCCCTCCTCAGCCTGTGTGGAGGTGTGAGAGGGGGGCTGTTAAACCCCTCTCTATTTGCTTTCCCCTCAAAGGGACTATGTGAGGAATGCCGGGAATTTAACTGATCCCGGAGTGTCCCGGTATGGCTCCCAGCGCTGCATGCTCACGTTCTGGGAACAGCCAAGCTACCTGAAACTGGACACCGGTTAACCACCCCGCCGTGGGAAACCAGGCAGAACAAAAATACATTCAACAAAATGTCTCAGATAGACCTCCAGACTTACTTGTAGAGGGCTTGAGATCACTGAGCATTTGTAGCAACTCCACAGCGCAGATATCACTGGGCTCACCTAGGAATTCACTCGAGTCACTATAATAATAATAACAATAATAATTGAATAAAGTATAACTTAGAATTTATTTGCTGGCATCTTCACCTGAGAAACACAATATGCAGGCTTCTAAAAGCACAGCACAATAAGCTAAAGCATGTGTTTCAAGCCATATATTTCGCCTGTGGCAAAATTTCTTTGGGAAAGTGGACACCCTTGCTTTACTGAAACAAAGACAAAAAAAAAAAGCTTAAGTTGGACTACCAGCCACAGATGATGAAAACTGGGCGCCATATTATTCATGTAATGCTATGTGGGAATGTAATGCAGACTCAATTCAATAGAAAACCTCTGGGGTAGACACTAGTTGGAGGTGATGATTTTTCCTTGATTATCCTGCATAATAGTCTAAAGATGTGGTGGCAATCACTGTAAATTACAGAGGTAATGAATGAGCTGCTTCTAATGAGGTTTTATCAAATGTTTGACAAATAGTTTCACTTCATAATGTACAGTTCAGTGTTTGTTTTTCTACCTTTATTGAAAGAATACATAGACCTTGACAATATAGAGTCCCACACATTGTACATAGCTTTATAGCTTTTGAACATATTACATAAACAGTAGGCATTGACAGGTGTGAGCACAAGGAGTGGATAATGAGAATTTCAGGCCAGGATGGATGGACCAGAAGCATCACAGTGGGACTGCTTACTGTACATGAATGGGCTGCCGACACATCTAGCCAGTCTTCAAGTTGCAAGGAGTCAGCAATTGTCACAAACCATTCAACATCTTAAGACTGGAGAAAGACACTAGAGACTGTCCATGGACCACCTGAGCTATCTTCATGAGAAATGAACAAACTCTGGTCACCCAGAAAGACTGAGATGTGTTTGAAAGCTCTGGCAAACAAAGCCAGTGAGTACACCATGAGTCAATATTACTGTGAGGCTGCACAAATTATGCTAGCTTCGCATCATTCTTACAGTGGCAATGCTAACATGCTGATTTTTAGCAACTATAATGTTTACCATGAATATTTGTACCAAATGTCAGCAGTCTATCCAATCGTTGTTGAGACATTGCACACAAATGGCAGTACGATTCACTCTCTGGGGACCATGAATGTATAAAATGTCATGGCAGTCCATCTTACAGTCAGTGGTGAACCCACTGGCGGCAAGAAATAGTAAATCAATTTGTTTCCGGGAGCTGGTGGTGGTGGTTGTGATGGTGATAATGGTCGAGCTTCAGCAATCGTTGTGTTTACAAGATAAGAGGTTAGATTACGCCCTCTGGGCAGCTGTACGTCTTCATCCTCTCATGCTGAAATGGGTGGACTGGACAGTACAGTGATTCACTATTGCAAAGTTGTGCTATGAGACGGGGTGTGCCGGGGTTAGCTGGTTAGCATGCTAACTTCAGTAGAAGAGAAGAAGTGATACAAATAGAAGCAAAACAAGATTTACAAGTGGTGTTTCTTTTCACCGCTGGAGACAGCTCTTGGCTAGTAAAGGAATGAAGTTTTTCTTTTGGACATGCTCACGTTGGCTATGTAGTGAAAGCAAAAACTTACATATAGTACCTTTTTAAGTTTTTCTTCTCCTTCTCTGGATTCACAGTTGGTGTTTTCTCAGTCTGTTCACCTCAACTCACATCCTTGACATGTGCTATCCTCTGTCACACTTCTCCGTAATTGTCACTTCTTTCTACTTTCTTTTCTAAACTTAACCTCACGTGTGTTCATCTGTCACACTTCTCAATTATTATCCCGTGCCAAATTCGATTTTCACATTATCTCAACATATTGATCCACACACGTGTACACACGCCTCTACCTCCTCCTTGACCTCCTCACCAACCTCCTCATCAGGTCACATTAAGAGAGGGATGGGTAAGGGGGGGTTCGTAGGAGCACTGCAGCAAAGGATTGTGGGAAACCATGGAGAGGCCAATGAGAGCCCTCCAGACGGATCGCTGCTGGGCATCGCCACCCACCTATGACTGCTCTCCAGCCGTTGCCGTGGCAACAGCAGCACTTCATGGGAGAAGATCCTACTTTCTAAAAGAGAAGTGCATGCGCATGAGTGTTTATGTGTGTTTATTTAAATCTTGAAAGAAACTCCTCACTGTTGGCCTTGATACTTAACAAAAGGGGAAGCAGCACATGCCACGACCCTTAAGATAGATAAAGTTAGACAAAAAAAAAATACAGGCCTGAACTCTGTATTGATTTTTCTCTTCAGCTTAGGTTTTAAAATGATCTAACTGAAACTGATGCATACAGGATTTTGGCATGCAACAGCATAATGTTTCAAACTTTGCAGCCATTGTTGTTGAATGTGAAAGCAAAGAAACTGAGTTAAAGAAAAAATGGAGATTGTATTTGCATGATTGGACATTCTTAGGTTGTTTTTTTTTTTTGCTGCGTGTAAGAGAGAATTCAAGAGGGATAAGCGAGAAAACATTGAGTGTATGTACTGATATTTTTATGTGTATTTAAGAGAGGTAAAGAGGAGAGATTGGCGTGGGCTGAGCTGTTCATGTTTATTCATAGCAGTGCTGATTACTTCACAGGTCTGGCGATCATTTGCTTTTTTTTCTACCATCCCTCCTTCTCTGTCTCTCTCCATCTATCTTTTTTATTATCATCATATCCTGTTATTTCTCTCTTTTGCCCAACTAAGTCAGAGCGACAGCAAAATATCTTCTGTTTTCCCAGCTTCCAAACACTCTCTGACTGCTGTTTTCACTCTCTGTCATAGTCACATACAGGTGTGGGTAGCTCAACAGGAGGGAGTTTTGCAGAGCCTACACACATGTACACACATTTAGAAGGGAATCGTGACTGTTGTGGAGTTGACATTGCAAGACAACTGAATGCACTCTTAAATGATCCTGGCATTTTCAAGTAAAACAAACTAAATGTTGTGCAGAAATTATTACAGGTGATATAGTAATTTGTAAACAAATTAGACAGTCATTGAGAAGACTGACGTCCTCCATGAGACTCCTCTGTTTTAAGTATTCTCAACCAAAAGGTCAGAATTTAAATGCAATCTGCCATTTTGCTCCATGGCTCAAAACAGAATGTACTCTTCTTCCAGCACAAACACAGCTCAAGTTTTTAGGGTATGTTTTCATAGCAGATGGAAAGAATCACTATCAACATGTTTCTGTCCTCTACAGTAAAGCCAGACAAGACAAGTTGGAGGGAAGAAAGGTTACAGAAAGCAGGGATTATGGGAAATCAGAGTAAAGGAAAATAAGACTAATACCAACATTAAAATAAAATTCACAGGGGAGAAAAAAGATCATGCTTGACTTTGTGTGACAAAGCTCTCTTCAAACCCACCTGGTCACTGAGGACTAGTTTAAAGCTTGTAGTATAGTAGCATAGCAACACACACAAAGATATAAATGTTTAAACATTTGTCAATATTGACATGCTACACATTGTTAGCTCGGATAGATCCTACACAATTGTGTCTTACTACTTTTGAAGCGCTTGTGAAGTCCGATTTTCACCGATCAAAAGAAGCAAAAGGGTTTTTCATTAAAGAATTCTAGGTTGTGAATATTGTCATGAAGTCCATCGCAGACGGCTGGACAACTTCTTTCCTTCTTCCAACATCAACACAATTTTTTCAACTTCCGGCTGGGGGGCTATCGGTATGTTTGTTTTCGTTAGTTTACTGCCCGGTTATGAACTCCTCACCAATGAGTAAGCCAGCAAGCCCTGATATCAAGACGACCGAAAACCCTTAGGCAGCAGTAGCAGAGCCAGTAAGTGTGACAACAACATCAATGAGGACAGGTTAGCAGGCTAGGTCTTTGGTAGCCAGCTAACTAGCTCGACAACATTAACGAATTTAGCAAGCAAACAATGACAGGCCCAAACCAGTTAATGTTGTCGCACAATTCCAGATAGTTATGAATTTGATCTTTAATATTAGCTAGTGTTAGACTCACAACCCAGCTGCCTAGCATTAGTTTATGTTAACACTTAATAATAATAATAATGATATAAATCATATACTTAAGCAAAGCTATGACTCATGATGATTTCACTTAATGCACGAATCACTGCAGGATGTATCATGATTCCTGTTGTTCACAACAACGAATGATGACTTTATGTGATTAGTTTACACATATTGCTCAGCCTCTCTAATAAAAAAAAAGGTGGCTTCATTTAAAAAGTCAGAGGGATTAAAATGTATAGAAGAATTTTGAGTAACATCAGACTCTAACTGATAAATTGATGATTTGTGCAGTTGCCAGATTTGGAAAGTGACTGTCATATCACATATACATGGCTGTGTGTAGCTATTCACATTAGATTCACATTGATGGTTTACTGCTCTCTCAGGGAGGGGAACCTGCAGGACATTGTGAGCAGAGGCAGTCTGTTTCAGTTCCTCGTCAGTCTGCATCGGGAGTTTGTGTCTGCATGTCATTCTGGCTGCCGGCTGGTCAGCCTGGGCTAGAACCAGCTGCACATCAACACCAACCACACCAGTAAGTCTTGCAGCATGACAATCAAAATTACAGTTGCCTTTAATAATGATGAGAGTAATATATTTGGATTCTCCAGACATAGCACTGCTGAGCCCCTTCAGTAAAGGATCTGATTTTATTATCACTCTTCTTTGTGCTGTTGTAAAGAAAAGCTAACTAAACTCTTTCTCTTTGCTCCTCTCAGCTGACTCCTTTGAGACGATGCTGAAGTCGTTGCTAGGTTACCAGTCAGGGATTGGAGGCAGGGCCAGTGAGACCACGATAAGGAAAAAGGTGTATGAGAGTGCCATCAACAACACACTGAAGAGCAACTTAACCTCTTCTGCTCAAGGTTTGTACTGCTGATGGAAAGGCATTTAAACACTAAGAACTCAACAATATCCACTGAAACTTTTAGTATAGAGGTTTTAAGCTTTATCAGATATGCCCTCTGTAGTTGTCTTTTGTTTCCTCGCGGGTCGAGGGGCTGGTTGGAAAGTGAAAGTAGTTGACCCTGACACTCAGATGACAAATGACTGCCTGAAAATAATGACCGTATATCTGCTTTGACACTACAGCATTGCTGTCATTGAACATTTACTGTTGCTTTTTGTGTCTCATGAGCTTCATCTTTTGTCTTCAGTAGATCTTTCTTTCGCAGATCTAATTTTAATTGTGCAAAGTTCTTTGTTAGAAGCTCAGCCTTCAGTTCCAGGGCCACCGTCTCAGTTTTTATTCTGAGGTCCTCTTCATCACTCAGTTTGTATGTACCAGTGTATGTACCCAGCCTCTCTGACGGCTCATCGTGCTGGTCAGTCTTTTTCCCTTGGTCCCTCTGGGTTCTGTACCACGCAGTTTGATGTTTCAGCTTCTGCTCTTCCACGGCAATTTTCAGACAGAGACTGGCAACTTTGGTCTCAGAGTTGACCAGGTTGCGGCGTGTCTCTTCCAGCTGAGTCGTCTGTGTAGCTGCTAGTCTACAGTCAGACCGGTGCTGCTTGAGAGCTCAGTATATCTCACTAATATCTGATCTTTCAGAAAAGGATTTTCTCTCAAAAGCTCTCAACCTGACAAACAAAGTGTTTGGTGTCGTTCTTGGTCGCTTCCAGTTCTATCTTTTGCTGGGCCTCCATTTCTCTTTTCTTCTTAGGTTTTTATCCTCATCAGTTTTGGCTTCTATCCATGGTGGTAGTGCAACTTCTGACTTAACTGTGTACCACTTTTTCTAGCCTTATAAAATGTGAGCTCACAATCTTTGTTATCTTCACAATTCAGATCAAAGCTGCTTTATTTGAATGAAAGTTTCAAAACGATTGTATATTGATGCCAAAGCATCGATATATAATTTAGCCAAGTACACACCAGGGGTTAGACTTTGTGTCAGTCCATACAACACATGTTGAGGTATTTTACAGGATGAGTGAAAACTTTGACCTGCTGGTGGCGCGAGAGTAAAAGTCAGAGGATCACCAAAGTCATTGGATTCAACCTCTGTGATGAATATCTGTGCACAGTTTCAGTGAAAAACACCCAGTAGCTGTTGAGACAATAATTTAGTCTGACAGAACTAACCATTTATCTGTTACTTTAAGCAAACTGTCTAGACTTCTCTGCTCACGTCCTCTCAATATAAAACATATTTTCATAATCAAATTGTAATTTCTGTTTTTTCAAATTAGTTTAGCTACTCCATAATCTTTCCATGTACCCTGTTACAGCTTATTCCCTAGGATACATGAAACCCTGGTTAGGAATCATTGGTTTAGTCTGCACAGTCTTACCTCATACCAATCTACCTGAGACAAAATGAATGACACAACTCAAGAAAGTCTGTTATTAGACTATCACAATGTTCAGAGAGGAAAGGAAGTCAGTTGATGCCTGAAATGGCAAATACATCTAAATCACAGTAACATGGTTTGCAAAATACATAGCTTTAAAGTGCAGTAAATGGGCTAAAACATGTAGCAATCTGAAATGGCAATTTCTACATAGATGCATTTGTACAAAGTACTGCACCAGGTCAGTCTCACTCAGATAGTTTGTCAGTGATGAATCTGTTAATCCACTCACACCTTGGCTTTCTGACTTGTTCAGCAGTGGTTATTTACATGACAAAGCCAACCATTCATTCATCTGATACTGCAGACTCTGTTGTTAGGTAATGTGCCACAGCCTGAACGCCCCAGCATCTAACCTGATCTGAAAACAGTCGAGCAGCCTTTCTTCTTCATCACCTGCCTCCTCCTCCACCTCCTCCTCTTCCTCTTCATCATTTCCACCCACGGTCAGCTTTTGTTGACTCTTGTCCTAAGTGAGTGTGTTCTTGTGCATGTGCTTGTGTGCTAGTTTATAATGACACTTTCCCTTTTTTTTCTTTTTTTACATATTCCTTTTACATACTTCACTATGAATGTGTTGCAGTAGTCATAGTATTTGCAGTGAAAAGCTTCTGCCTGTCAGGACCTGGGAGCTGCCCAGGTAGAGGAGGGGATTTAAAGCGATGTTAAATTTCGCTGGCGTGAGAGAAACAGATAAATATGTTAATTATCATTCCTAAAGAAGGAAGAAACAGCTGCTTAGATTTGGTTCACCAGCACTCTAAATATATGTGATTTAGATGCAAATATACATTAGGGGTGGGTGTATCTTTGCTCACCCTGTCTGAGAGAACAAAAGATGTGTTGGCAGGGTTTTAAAGTTTAAATTGCAAACCACTACATGTTGCCGACTGCCATATTAAAATGGGATCAACAAAATACTGCATCAGAACATGCTTGCAAATTAATTATCATGACATTTCCAGGCCAACTGAGCAGAATTATTATCATCATTAATAAAAAGAATTAACTGTTTTTTCTGACATTGAATTCCAACAATGGATTGCTTCTGTATTGGAATTTAATTTCTCTATCTGCATTGTGTTGGCAGCTTTCTCTCAGCAATTGCAGCAGGAATTAACCAACCAATTTGTGTAAAGCACAAACACACTCTTCTCATCAGTAGGACTCACACTTCACTGTTGCCATGGCTCTGCAAATCTGCCGATGTCTATCCTTCAAGGCCAGCGTGTTTGACAAAGATATTGTCAGGAACGATGATTCACTTTTCACTCAATAGTCAGGATATGTGTGTATCACTGCTTGTGTGTGTGTCTGTACAGTATGTGTGTGTGTCCTGGAATGCAGACTGCTCGAATTTATGTTTGTCCACCCTGTCAAGGGAAACAAGCATATGAAAGTTCAACACAATGTCTTTCTCGACAAGCAGGAGCTCCAATAAAAGAGGATTAGCCAAGGATTTGGCCCTCAAAGTTTTGTGATTCCTGCTGTTCAACAAGGTTAAAACTCAATACACACGATTCACCCACGACTCTTGAAACTGCAATGAACGTAACATTGCAGTTGTCTTCGGTGTCAATCATTTCTGTGGAGTATTAAAAGTCTTCACAAGCAACCAATTTTTGGTATTTTGAAGAATATCCAAAAAGAACAGGTGCTGCTTGTTATTTCTCACAAACAAATCCATCAGAAATCAGATTGACTTTGTGACAGATTCATGATATTCGCAGTTTCATGTTGAGCATCTTACTGGCAGATATGAAATGTAGCGTTTCTTGTCTTTGTTGTAAAGGAGGCAATGTGGCTGTTCTTTGCCAGAAGACGCCCACGCGGCCCATGTGTTCTTGTTCGCTTCTCTTGTACACAAGACACACACACACACACACACACACACACACACACACACACACACACACACACACTTACAGAAAAATGCTTCAATATACATAAAATTCATACTCTGCCTGGAGATGATTCTGTCTCCATAGTGGGAGGTGAAGATGTTAAAGAATACAGTAAATTCTCAATATATCAGAGAATATATTATCTTGTGTGTTTTTCCTCAAACTCTGCTATTTCCTGATTTTCTCAGCTTGGAAAAAAAGGTGAGACCAATAAACAGGCATAAATGGAAATAAATGATAAGTCAGTTGGAGTTAAAATATTATACAGTATACTACATGTCCAGAGTCACCCGTTCAATCCCCTATCCTTACCTGGAACTCAGGGATCTGTTATTTAGGAGCGGCTCGTGTCCTTTTCGAAATTCTCATCTTATAGTAATTGTAACTTTCATAACCTTCTCGGTTATGAAAGCACAGCCACTACATGCAGCATTTGCCCAGGTGTGCAGAGGTGAACTTCTCTCTCAAGCTCTTTTTATTTCAGTTTTCACACAGAAGGTTTTGCATAAATGTCCAATATCAAAGTTTTCCTCTGGAGAAAGTGTGAAATAACATAACGAAGAGTAATGTTTAGTGAGAACAAGCTAGTGCTAACGTAAGCAAGCTTAGTTTGCTAGCTTTCTAGCTTCCTTCCTTTCTTTCTGAGGGGTTTTTAGTTATGATTTTTATTTCCTTACACAAAACGCGAAAATTCAAATCCCAAAATTGTCCTTAAATATTACCAGTCTATATACTTATCTATCTTTATAGACTGAAAATGAGGAATGGCATGAATCAAAATATGTAATGCTAAATGGTAAGTAACTTTGGCCGTTAGAAGGTTACTATTTTTTTATAAATTAGGTCCTTTATATTTTAAATGGATAAACAGCAGGTCATAATCCTTTGTCCAAAAAGCATCTATGTAGTTTTGAAATAAACTCTTCACTTGCTCTGCATGAAAGCTGCTTTTCATCAATAATTATTCATGTTCCTGTGGAGTGTTTTCAGAGCCGTTCAGACTGTTTGCTAAGTGCCTCAGTCCTCACAGTCTAGCCTATCATCATTGCAAATCTAAATTGTTTGCTGCTTTTCAATTAACTCACTCTTCAGCACATTTTTTTTTTCATTTTTAGGCTCTTAAATCCAATTAAAAACAGAATTTTCCAACCCGTCTCAGCAAACATGCTCATCCACTGAGGCTTATCTGCCTCAGTGGTTGGCAACTTCCAGTATATTTGTGTTCCATTTCTAATTTTGGTTAACACCTTTGCACCAGCAAAAGGTAATATATTTAATCCTGGTTTATGAGATGCTTTGATTCTTTTACATCCTCACTCAGATAATGTTTCTTTAACATCCAAGTTTGGTTTTTACATTGCAGCTCATTGTAGTTTAATGCTTCATGGGACACATTCTGTGCTTTAGGAGATTTACTCCTGCATTCAGATATGATTAACTCTTAAGAACAATACATGATACAGTTAATAATCACAATTTATGGATTACTTCCAACAGTATATCCAGCTGCATTCAGATTTTCTTGAAACCACAACACCTTACAAATCCCAATAAAACTAAACAACTACTTAATTTTGTTGCTTTGTATATAAAAATGGAAAACAATAGATTTTAACTTTGCTGACTTTATGCTCTAACAGATGACATACTGTAAATTAAAAGTACCAGCAAGAAACATACACAAAATGTTTGAATTTACATAATATTGACTTATATATTGACAACTAACCCTTTACACTTTTTGATGATGATCCATCCCTCCAAGGAAAAATCCTGCTTCATTGTGACTTTGTGCTTGAATATACAGAGTCTATATTAACCTTTCTGCATTGTTCAGCTGCATTGTCAGAAACAAGAGAGACAGCCTTGAGAATAGGTGATTCAAACACCAAGAAAATCTGTGATTTGTTTTTCTGATTTGTGTTTGTAAACTAAAAAAAAAGAATCCTAACAAAGCAATGCTGATTTTGGTGGAAGTGAGACCAGTGGATGGGCTTGAAACCACTGCTGAAACGTTGGATTACTTAGTGGTGGAATCTGACATTGTCAAACATAAAAATGAATATGCAACTGTTGCACCTTAATTTATTTTCTTATTATATAAGCAAACATTTTGTGCTCGTGCCTGTTTTCACACAGTAAATGAGCAGAAACACTTTTTTTATTAAACTGTGTGCCGGTATATAACAATGCGACACAGAGAGTGTTTCAGCTGTGATTTTCACATAATATAATAATTTTGATAACTTGGCACAGCAGTGGTGCTTTGAGCTAAATGCTAGTGTCACATTAGAAATATTCTCACAGGGACATGCTAACATGCCGATGTTCAAACAGATAATGTTCACTGTCACAATTTAGTGTGTCAGCATGTGCATCTGCTAATTAGCACTAACCACATATTTTGGAAATAAAAGTAAGTTAAGACATGTTGAAATTTTGATCTGGTGATGGCACGATATTACAGTCCAACATGTGGACAGAGGAAACAAAATGATATTTAAAAAAAAAAAAAAAAAAGTAGGAGTTGTTTAAATGGGAATGTGTGGGCTGATATGTATCCGGCTGTTGTTTCCTGTTTCTTATCTACATTCATATTCTTTCTTATCTACACTGCTGCTATACTGTAGCTTCATTTAGTTTGCAAATTCACCCGTTCATACACCCAGTGTGCAAAATAAGAGCTTTACCTGCTCCATCTTTGTAGGTAAACATTGTCGTTGATTTCACTAGTCTAGAAACGCAGGTGAAGTGAAGAAAAAAAAGTTGGAGACAGATGAAAAGATTATAAGGCTTCTGGGCATAATTTAAAAAAAAAATTTCTCAACCAAAAAAGATTTAATTGATCTTATGTACTTAGCAGCACATATTTGAAACTGCTTCCTCCAAGGTCAGCGATCATTTATTCAGCATGACTCATTTGCCTAAAGCACAAATTCCTTGAAAGTCTGAACTCATGTTGAAATGAATATTAGTGCTCTCACACATGCACCCCCACAGTCCTGCTGCTGCTTTGCCCACACACACGTCGACACACTAGGCATGCATGCACATGCACGCTCACACACCTACACAAACACACACATGCAGACTGTGTGTGGAAGCGACTGTTGTTCATGCATGTCTAGTAGAGTTGAGCTATGTGGAGAGGATCTTTGATCTCAGCCAGGCAGCCAACCAGCTTCTCCACTATTTGCATTTAGTCTCCTGGGTCTGTTGGCTTCTTGGCCCCTCACCAGCTTCAGATGCAGGTTACAGAGGTAGCCAGAGGGAGATTCCCACACATTCCTGTATGTGAGAGTGTGTGTGAATGTGTGTTTAAGGTTGTGTTTCAGACTTGTGCATGCACAAGCCTGTGTCGTTGCAGGCTATGAACATAGCCATGCTGTGTGTTTGCATGTGTGTGTGCATGTGTGTGAGAGACAGAGAGAATGAAGAAAGAGGCCAAGCGAGAGTACCTGGGCCAGCACCACATCAAAGTACAGAAGACTGACAGAGAGAAAAAGTGAGTGAGAGAGATAGAGAGAGAGAGAGAGAGAGAAGGCAAGAAAAGTGGAGAGGGAAAACAAGTTCTGAATAACGAAAGAGAGGAAGGGAGAGGATAAGATACGAAGAGACAGAGTGGACAAATAGAGTGAGAGGAGTGGAACATGGAGAGGGAGAAAGAGAGTGAGGCCTCTCCAGGAGGTCACTGAGTTTCTGGATCTCCGCTCCTTTTGTCCCACAGCACATTCCATAGCAACAATCTGACCAGTCAGCCAGGGAGCCGCAAAAATGAAAAGAAATATAGAGGGAAAAAACTCACAGCCCACCTCAGACTGGTATAGACACTCTTGCAGAGTTATTCTGCAGCACAGATCTGATTTTAGACTCTACTTCCCAAAGGCCTCAAACTGATTTTTCAGTTTTTTATTAGACTTGCTTCAGTGGTATTTAGATTTGGAAGTGCGTTGAAAGGATTAAAGATTGTTCTCACCTGATATTAACTATTCACAACAAGTAGTCACGCCATTTCTGAAGTGAAAAATATAAAACACAATAAAATACAAATTATATCAAAAATTAAGGCATACGTGATGTATATAAAGGGTTAAATCATCCCTGCTTTGTTTGACATTGACTGGATGGATTTAGTGGTTTTGTGGTCATTTCTTCCTCAGATGTTTTGGTGGAGAGCTTCATTGAATGCTTTGACTTCAGTTACCAACAAGCCCGTAGCTGAACAAACATGAAACCACAAATAAAAAATAGCTCAGCCTAATTTATATAATTATAGAATTGTTTGATTGACATAATTACTAGACTTTAAAGCTGCTGTAGGCACTTTAATAGACGGACAGCTCCAACCTCCTGTACTCAGAACATTATATAAAGTGACATTGCTGAAGCTCATACAGCACTCTGATTATGTGATCACTTTAAGTTAATTCAGAGATTGCTGTTCTATACATCACTGGCACCATGATTGCAGCCTGGCTTTGTGGATGACAATATCAGTCTGTCAGCCCGTCACTGAAATATCTCAACAGTTATTGGATGGATTAATGTGAAATTGGGTACAAACATTCATTTTCCATCTACCATCAGGTCAACATTTGCATTTCATTCATGACCGCAAGCATATTTTTATGCATCAAGTCTGTTTTCCCCTCTTCTACGCGTGCAACTACAGTGACTGTGCATTGAGTTCTAAGCGCTTCCAAGATTCAATACGCCTCCTGTGTAGACACACAGAGCACTGAAGCTGCTGCTGCTGCTGCTCCGCTAACATGCCGGTTACACTCCTCCTCTGTAGACATGGTGTTTCTTGCAGAAGGACGCACATGCACCATACACATCTCTGCTGACTGCAAGGGGAAGTATTGCAAATTTGCAGCGCGTTAAAAAATATCACATCCCTTGCTATTTCACGCATTGACTGTTGGTGCCAAGAAATGTAGGTACACATATGTGAAAAATGCTAGTCCATGTGTAAATTGGTGTAAATAATCCAGGTTTTAGAGGCATCGGGTGGCGTAGTGGTCTAAGCAGGCACCCCATATGTAGAGGCTACAGTCTTCGCCACAGTCGGCCCCTGGTTCGAATCCTGCATCGGACGGCCCTTTACTGCATGTCATTCCCCCTCTCTCTGCCTCCCCTCCCCTGTCTCTCTATACTATCCTGTCCAATAAGGGCACAAAAGCCCAAAAAAATAAACTTAAAAAAAAAAAAAAAAAAAAAATCCAGGTTTTAATGTTTGGTTGGGAAGAAAATAAATACAGTATATTTTGGTGAGAAATACTGAATGTAAAATTGCTTGTTTACAAGACAACTCCACAGGGTACCTTTAATATTAATATTTCATGCCACTAACCGCTACTAACACCATGGTTCTCATTTCATACCAATACTAGTCACAGTGTCACAGGTGTGTTTTCACAGGAAAATCTTTCCAAGTGCAGCTTTAATCTAAAGATGCACTGGAGATATTCTGCATCCTGACAAGCTGACTGATTCTAAAACAAATCAAAGTCCAAATGAAATTGTGTAATAAGTATCCAAAATGCGATGCACAATAAATCTGAATTGGTGTTCAGTGGAGTGGCCCTTTAAGCTAGTATTTTCAGCTATGCAAATCAGCCCTGCTTAAACACAGGAATCCTACAAATTACCTATTGCTCACTGATTTCAGAGCTCTTAATGCATTTCCCTGTGCAGTAAAGTCAGGGAGTTTGCTCTTGTTCCCATCGGTAATTTGAAATGTAATTACCCGTCATTTTAGAGAGCTTCAGGAGCCTGACACCTACATCTCCCTCTCTCCCTCTCTGTCTTTCTTCTCCTTTCTCTCTCTCTCTCTCTGCCTGTTTTTGTATGCTGGTGGAGGATTGTATATTTTCCACCCCCGCACATTTTTGAGCACTACCCCTACCATTACCTATGTAAATGACTCGGGCTCAGACAGGCGGTTTACAGAGCCACCTCTCCTACATCATGACTAAATGAGTGCTTTTATATGCACACTGGATACCAGATCCTGTCCGTGCTGAGGTTCGGGAAAATCTGTTTATATGCATCTTCATATCTATATATGACATGTTACGACAAAAGAAATGAAAGTTGGTGTTTATGCATCAATGATGTGTTTTAACACATATGAGCCTGTAACAGCTATTGTACACGTGTCATTAATAATGTGCACATGACCTTTTGTGCTATTACAAACAACTCTCTGGCTCACTACGCCTTTAAAGGGGCACTCCGCTGATTCCTCACATGAAGTTCAGTGCAATTCATCCTGTGAAAACAGATAAGTTAAAAAAAATTCTGATGACATCATTATTACATCATCAGGGTTATTTCGGTTTATCTCGGCTTGGGCATGGGATGCAAAATTTTTGATAGAAAGCCTGTGTTACATTCTGGAGATGTGGGGTTTGGATCAAGTGGCTATATAGGAGGCAAAAAGGTCTCATGGAATATGTTACTGGGTTGCATTATGCAAAATGTAGGTCCAGATCCAGTGTTTTTGGAACTTGAGTCATACTAGACAGTAAAAGTCAGGATATCTCAGCCTCTGCTCCTTTGATTTTGACCATTGTTTGCTTTCTAACTTTATAGAATACCAACTGTAAATCTGCTGGTGTAAATAAAAATCTTTGACTTCACAGTTTTGATGAACAACCTCAGAGCCCAAGACTCCATGTTGCACCTCTATGGCTGGAGTGAATTCACTCTGTAGTTCATGAAGCTCAGGATTTTGTGTTGGAGGAGGCAAGGGATCGTTTTCAGTTACACCCAGTGGTTGTTACTGTCCAGTCTGCCTACTTTTTAGCTGAACACACTGTATTATGCATAACCTGCCTTGTAAAGCGAGCCTTTAACCTCACACGATCAGGTTTGAAGATGAGATATATTAGTTTGGAAAACATCTACTGAGAGTTTCAGAACAGAGTCTGCCAGTTTATTAATGAAGTAGGTCCAAGTCCAGCCCTGAGGACAGAGCAGGTACAGCTGAGGCCAATATTATTACAAGTGTCATACAGAACCTGCACTGCACAAACACCAGACAATTATATTTATCTCCTGCAGCAAGTGCCTGCCTGTGATCTCTATCATGGCAGAAGATTAAATAGCAGCCTTCTGTGAGAATGAAGTAAGTATTGGTGAGAATATAAGTCAGTCATCTTTAGCTTCCAGCTACGATCAGAGAAATTGTGTATTTATTTTGTTTTGTGAAGCAGAATTAGAGCGAAACACAGCATCAGAAAGGTTGAAAGCAGAATGAAAACATCTTTGCTCAATCACATTTTGCAGCTTCTCATTTTACCAGTATGTCATGGTCTTCACTGTCCGTGTGTCTATATAAGTGTATTTCAGTGATAAAGTGAGGGTTAGGGTCTCTCTTCTCTCCTGTCTTATTTTTTGGTTTGTCCCATTTGTCAGACCAACACTTGGAGACACAGCAGTGAACGAGCCATGGGAGCGTGTTTTTCCATGATCCCCCACAGTCTGAAATTGTTTTCAGCTTGAAAAGCCACCCATGCGCCACCAACTACCTGTGGACTATGGGCTTTTCAAAATGTTGTTGCTGTTATTTACAGTTGTTTACCTAGACTTGCCTAATGCGCAGAAACAAAACAGTGACAAAATGTACACTGTCAGTCAACCCCCACCTGCTGCCTCTCTCTTTGTCAGCCTCATTTTTATTAGAGTGACACGACAGATGTACTCCAATTAAAGAAAATGTACATCCATATTATCTCTTGAAATCAGCCAATTTTACTATTAAATTAAGATTAATCGGCTGCTTCTGATTCTGTTAGATAAGTGAACCAATGATAACCTGCAGCACCTGCCATAGATTTCAATTGAGAATGTAGAAAGTAGAAATCATGGCTGCAGCTCTCCTGATTATTACATATTTAATATTTAAACTCTACTAAATGTCCTCAGAATCCCAAATAGAAAAACTGATGAGTTTAAATACATGTAAAGGAAATTGCAAAATAAATGGCAGCAGTAAACCATATCAGAGAAATCTTAAGGATTATAACTTTGGGGTTAGGGAAAGATCATGGTTACGGTTAAATATTACAAAAGTCAAACCTGACTTGAAGCAGAAAACTGTGTTTTTGTGGCCAAAACCTCACAACATTAGTGAGACAGTTGCTTTGTAATGTCCACACGGACCTTGTCACACGTTTTGAATTTGAGAACATCCTGCAAAGTTTCCTCCAAAACATATGTAGCAAAGCAAACAAAAAGAATATAAAGGTTGTAAATTAAAACTTGAGAGTCAAGATGCTTTGTTGTGACTTGATTTGGTCACACCTCTGGTATAGACAGCCACCAGATAAACTTTAGAGCTTTAGTGGCACATGGGCCCTTTTGAGGTGATGCTTGTGGCAGCATTCAGCCTCCATAGCACCATGAACGCCTCCCTCTTGCCATAGTGGCAGAGTGCTGTTGATTGCAAACTACTTTCAGCGGCCATTCTAGATATGGATATAGATATATATATATATATCACTGTAATTACAAGCTGCATTTTTATTTTCACTTTTAATTTTACCTGCATCTTTCCTGTTAAACAACCATCATTATTGTAGTTTTGCTTGACATCTTTCAGCTGTCAGGCAGCCTTCCTTACCTGTTCAGCTAAGGTCTGAATCCCTGCTCATTAACTCACTTCTTATATTTGCTGCTGCAGGAAACTTAAACTCTTCAATTCTTAAACCAGATTTCCTTATTTCTTTGAAAAACAGTCAAAATATTTGTCAATTTTTTTGAACATTTTGAAGCTGTGAAATGCTCTTTCTCTGAGCTTGTTGACACAGAGTGCTGCAGTCAAAGTGCAGCACTCTGTTGGACTGAAACCGGTAATTTCTTTGCCACGATTAGATTTAACCCCTGTTGATGCCACCGTTGAATCGCCTGCATCTCTTCTCATCTGATGGCTCCTCTGCCTCACGCAGCAGGCAGAACAGGATGAATTTAGTCCACTATTTATAACCCTGTTGCAGTGCAGGTTGTTCAGATTCTCTTAATTTAAAATTAGCTTGAGCTGCCGAGTGATTCAAACTGAAGCCTGTTGTATCAAGCCTTTGTTTTCCTCTCTTTTTTTATTTCTTATTTCTAAAAACTCTTTGAAAAAATGTGAAATTTTTAGATTTTTTTTTTCATCTCTGGTGTCATTTTGGTGAGTATTTCTGTTGTGTTCAATGTTATGTAACAGCATTACAACAAGATGAGCTGTTCACCAAAGTTATTGGATGGCCTGTAGCTGCCTATTCACCCGCTCAGCCACCTGGCTATGCATATAATGAATGTAACTACTGCCATTACAAGCTACCCTGCGGGAATCAGCATGAGTCACAGGTGTTCAGAGCTGTTCATATGCTTTGCTGCCCTCCTTAAGACATACCCCCCGCCCAAAAAAAAAATCAACTTCAGGGGACACTGAAATGTGGGCTTTGCTTTTAATGGCCCTACTTTGTGTGTAGGTGTGCACACACATGCACACAATTGATGCGTAGGGGTGTGGAGTGGTCAACTGATGAGGCACTGTGGAGGCTGAGAGCTCTGGAGAGTGGTGTGTGGGTTGGAAGCCTCCTCTCCTCGCAGCGAAACACACACACACACACACGCACACACACAAAGCTAGGGGAGGTGGAGGCAGCAGAGCTTGCTTCGCCGACTGTCCATTGATCAGTGGAGAGGTTGGTAGACTTAAAAGATCAGTGTAGAGACTGGTGGAGAGCAGAGAGAGGGATGGAGAGGAGGTTACGGGGTCCTGTAGGATACGGCAGAGACAGGGAGAAAAAAGAAAAGAAGAGAAAAAGCTAGAGAGAGAAAGACAGATACAAAGAAAGACATAAGCAAAGTGTGAGAAGAGATAGAGATGAGGGGAGAAATAAAGAGGCAGATCACGGCGTCTGGGGTTGCCCTGGGTTTTAACAGTCTGGATAAAGCCTGCTGGTAAGCACTTGATGTTTCTGTGTTTCTGCTTGCGATGTATGTGCACATACCGCCTGGGTGCCCATTTGTATGCCTGTCTGTGCCTCGTGCTGCCCATGCTTCGGTGTTGAGCCACTGCAGAGAGCGAGATGCCAGGCGTTTGTCTCCACAGTGCAGCAGGCAGCAGCAGGAGGAGTAAAAATCCTCCAGGCTTCCTTCCACTGCAGACAAAACCATTCAGTCTGTTATCTGTTCAATTAAAAACAGCAGCACGCTCCGGGCTGCTGCTGCTGCTGCTGCAGGATTCATTCAGACTGTGTGCATGTGCGTGTGTGTGTGTGTGTGTGTGTGTTTGAGAAGGTGTTAGGGTGGGAAAATCACACACAGACTTGCTTGCGTTTTCAAGTTGTCGCCTGTGAGGAAAAACAGTGATATTCCTCAGATGCAGCTTGTGTGTGCATGAATTGGCATTTCAGTGTTTTCTATCAAATGTCAGATTGATGTGATGTAGTAAGACCAACTGACACACTGACTGGTGCTTTGCATTCTTCCATCACATCCACTCATCCTACATAAATCACATACATAGGCTATTGCTTGTTTTGAAACAACACAGAAGTAATCAGCGTAGTATCTCTATAGTGGCTCAATCACAAGTGCAGTCACACTTTATGGTATTTCATGTCTCCCCCAGTATCATAAGCATATTTCTATAATGGGCAGTAGCATTGAATCTTGCTTATAACAGCTGTAGCTGCAGTCAGTGGTGATGCAGTCAGTTTTATAAACAGATAGATTCAGCATTAAACCATCATAAGCGTATCACAACACAAACCACCATTCCAAACCTTGTTTAAGATTTTTAAAATTCTATATTTAGTATTTCTCTATAAAACAAATGAGGGATTGGTCATGCACATGCATTTTGAAACAAGGGTGAAAACGCATGGTTTCACTGATTATTTCTAACTGGCTGAGCTGCTGTAAAATAGCCAATAAAAGCAGAAGCTAGTACGCACCAATCAGAAATGCAGCACCCAACAAGAGAAGCAAAATAATATTTTCAAAAAATAATTTTATGAGATTTTATCGGTATTTTAGTGACCAGACATCACACAAAAAACTAACAGTAGTCTCATTTTTTGATCACATCTTGTCTGTCATTTATCACATCTGACTGGAGGTTCTGACTGAAATAATAACCTATAGAATGAAGGCATTTCTCTCTCTCTTAATACTTCAGTGGACTGACATTGATTTTATGCACCATTGTCTCTGAGCTCTTCTCCGCCGCTTTAAACAGCCACTTGTAGCTTGTTGCTCCCTAAACTACTCCCAGTTTCACTACATCGGGGCCCCCCCGAGGTCCCCGGACCCCAGTTTGTGCACCACAGAGCCAGGCAGCAGCTGAAGAATCCCCCTTATGATATGGAGGCAACACGCGTTGACGTGTCGCGCTGCGCTTCCGACCTCTAGTATCGGTATGCGTCTTCTGCACACACACGCACACACAACACTCTCATGGGGACATGCGGCCAGCAGACGCAGCCACGGTAAGTGGAGCCAGTTTTCATGCGGGACTTTATCTCCCGGGAAGATGTAACAACTTTTCTCCAGACTCGATGCGTCGTTGTTGTTGTTGCGTGTGTTGTAGAAAGGGAAGTTTAACAGACTTTTTCTCGTTCGTCGGCACCATTCCGCCGATCACAGCCTGTCCATGCAGATTGCGCAACGCGGCGTGTGATCGGGCTGAAAAACGTGAAAACAATTTAGTATTGTTGTTTTTATTCAACACTAGTGCCGTTACTGACCGCTCAGTTTGGCCAAAGTCCACCTCATCATCTCGGTTATGCTTTGCTTTGACCATGCGGGGCTTCTCCAGGGAGCACATTTCACTCTCTGCACTTGGTTAAAAAGGGGATTTTCACGCACCAAACTGTCGTTTTTCAGCCCAAAGCCACATCTGCAGCGCTGTTGAACAATCACTTGTGTTTTTCTTTTTCCCAACTTAAATGTTTCGCTACTTTGAGTGCCAAGTGTGCCGCTTGGTCCCGTGTGTGTGTGTGTGTGTGTGTGTGTGTGTGTGTGTGTGTGTGTGTGGGGAGGGGGGGGGGGTCAATGCGCAAAGTGTGTGGTCTCCAACTCTCCACCCCCGCAGAGACGCACGGTTTGCGCGCGCGCATGGACACACACACGCGCGCACACGCCCGCAACACACACACACACACACACACACACAAGCTCTGTCTGTCACGGTCGGGCATGGATGTCTCCGGGTCTCAGGAATGCGCCCGGCGTTTTCTCTGTATTTTTCACATTAAGAGCAGTTTGGGAACCGCTCTCAAAGCCGCTCTCAGAACCGCTGCCACTAGCAGCGTCAAGTGAACCGCAATAAACCTTAGACTTCCGGTTACATATTTCAAAATAAGTGTCGGATAGACTTGCAATAGTGACGCAAATTTGTCCTATAGAGCTGCAGTAAATATACTTCCAATTTATACAATCAGTGAGACACTTAAATGTTAAATTTGATATATCTATGAAACATTTTTCACATTTTTTTCTTTACTTTGAGACTGCACTGTATTATTTCTGATTCAGATTCTTATTTGAATTATGGATTCACGTGTAGATTATGTTCTTGATTTATTCTTTGTTCTACAAAATGATAGAAATTAGTTTTAGAAATATAAATAAATACATTCCTACAATCCCAAATTGATTAGATTAATTGACTTAGCTAGTAGACTGAAAATGTATTAGCAATTATTCTATCAGTTAATAGACCTTCTCTCAGCTCTAATATTTGCTTTGAATAATGACAGAGATATTTTTTTAAATATCATTTTACTATCAACTCTGTAGTAAAAGTTGTGCAGCCTATTTATTTACCATTTTCCCATATTTTAATTGAGCAGCAAAAAAAAAAAAACAGCAAAAAAAAGTCCTTAATTTTGCAGAGATTCTATATTTATTTTTATTTCAGATCACTAAACACATTTTCAGTTTCATTTTTAGGCATATTTTTCTTTAATTTTCTCACAAGCTGAGATTAATGCTTTTATTTTGAATGCAAAACTCGAGTACTTTCCGGTTTGTTCCTTATGAACTCAGGCCCGTTTGACTCTGTAGTGGGAGGGGGGGTAGCCCCTGCCTGGAGAGGGGGAAATTCTTGTGTTTTTGGTATGCGATTACCCAGGAGAACCCATGACTGAGGGGGAGGAGGAGGAGGAGGAGGAGGAGGACTGGGGTTGAGTTTAGGATACATTCCTGGTCTTCCTCTTTAAGTTAACCACATTATTGGAGCAGCTGACATGTTGCCTCCTCACATGACACACATAAGTTCCCAGCTGATGCATTACAACTGGACAATGTTGTCAGATGACCTCAGCACTGATAAATATGATACACAAATACGACAGGAAAACTACAAATCCCAGCAAAAAGTACTGTAGTGATACCTCAGAGGGAAGAAAAACAGCCAAAATTCAGGTGACTATCAATATGAAAACTTTAGAACATTTTATTCAACTATTTATCCAGTGTTAATGAAGTAACCTGCTGTTTATTCACTGTGACTGTATGAAACTGTCAGAATGGTGGTATGTTTAATGAGCAGCCCAGCTGTTCTCCATTTAGGTTAGCTCTATAAAATAAGTTTAACGTTACTGTAGTTCTGATGAAGAATAAAGAAAAGACAACTGCTGGCTAGTGAGTAATGTTGCATTCTTTAGAGAGATAATCAATTCCCACTAATTATACAGATTTAATGCTTCACCAAAGTGATATTGGTCTTACTAGCTTTTAGAAAATAAAGTCACGTTTTCTTTTGTCCCTTGTGTGGCAAAATGCTCCGTTATGACACATACATAACATGTAGGCATGTTTTTGAACGGTTTCAAAGCAACTGCTCAAATGTTTTGTAAAGTAAATTTCACAAGAAAAGGATGAAATAACATATACATCTGGGGCATGGAAAATTAAAGACCCATGGTCTCTGAAAAACTTCAGACCCCCCACCCACCCACCCACTCCAATAACTTGTGTACAGCCCCTTAAAAAGTGAATTCAGTTCATCACTTCCATCAAATTCTTTTTACCAGCACTTGCCTGCAAACCCTCAGGTGGTCAAACACACACACTCTCCCCAGCTCAGCTCAAACTTCAGAAACACAGCAACATTACATCTGACATATTAAAATGGAGCTTGCCAGATTTGCATAAAACCAGCGGAGCTCTGCCTGTTCATCAGCATCTGTCGAAACCATAATCGCCCACTCGCTAACGACAATTACTATAATGGACTGATTGTTGGATTATACCACCAAAGTGGTTTTAGCACACATCTGCATAATTGTTCTTAGCATATACGCGCCTGTGGGCTCCTGGCTGCCATTAGCTGTTGCAGAGTGATTGAGGAGCCGTTTGATGCTTGAAGAACAACGGTAAATTGTGTGCCAAATGTGTGGGTGTTTTTGAGTGTTTTAAGTGTGGGTCCATAAAGTGTGTGCTGCGTGGAAATGCACAAAGTGTTAGACTTGTTCCTGGGTGATGCAGGGACAGCAGTTCTATGAGAATCCTGGAGCAAAGTTCACTTCCACGGGTCAACTTAGGGGCCCTTGAGCAAGGCACTGAACCTATAACCTGTAGCTCAGTGATAACCAGCAGCTGACTGCTGCTTATATGATTTTGAAGCAGGATAAACAGCATCATGCTGACTCAACTTCACGAATAAAGGTTTAGAAACAAAGGTTATATAAGTAAACATGTCGTCCTCTGTGATTGATGCAAGCAAACCAAGGGCCAATTAGTGACAAGATGAATCACTGCTCCCAGTTTATCAAAATTGTAGCAGTGAGGTTGCATAAATGGCCTTTCCAAGTTTGAAACTTGACAATTTATGCAAGATGTGATGACTGGAGAACGAACACTGCTTTTCACATTCTAACCGATGTCGTGTTAGTTTTGAATGATCCCTCTTTTAATTACATCCCATCCAAAAGTCCCGAAATACGTCAAATATTAAAACTCTGATGTTTATTTGAACATCAATTCACCTCTTTGTTCAAATGCAGGAACAGAAAGCTAAGAAGTGTCCTGCGTCCAGCCTTTTGTCAAAAATCAGATCAGTGAAACTAACGTCACGTGAACAACAGATGGACGCACACATCCGTAGTACATGGGGGACTGTATCAGCGTGAGCCAGATCAACAGCTGAACCCAGCTTTCCTCTTACAGGCCCTGTTTAAACATGCAGCAAGGCTTTGGGGGGGCTGAGCAGAGCAGCACTCAGGAAATCTGTTGAACTCTTTCCTCCGGCAAAAGTGCTAATTCCTTAATCAAATTCAATAGTGAAAAATTGAGTCAGCGCAGAGGAAGTTATTGTCTGTGCCGGTGTGTAATGACACCTGAAACCATCATGCGGGCCGCTGTTACTTCATCTCCTCCTCGTCCTCTCCTCATTGCTCATCTCTTGAAAACGGGCCAACATCCCACACACACAAAATCATGCTCCCTCTCACTCTCTCTCTTTCTCTGAGCAGCACTCTGTGCTAATTACTCTCCGTTTCCATGGCAATGGGTAGCACCTCTTTTCTTGTTATCTTGGATAGCCCATTGCAAACATGCCTCGCATCACATCATCTGACTGAAGCAACACTTTATATAGTTGAGCGGATAGATTTTATCTTGCAGCTAAGAGATTGACAGCCGCCTCCCAATTATCAAGACTGTACAAAGAAATTAAGTTTTTAAGGAATAATCCAGATATATACAGTATTATCAATCCGTGGTTTATTCATTTATTTCTTCATAATGTATTTGACATAAAAGAGTTTCTGTATTTCTGTTATTGTCTGTGCTCCTCTCACGGGTTTGACATGGGCGGGGCTCATTTTGGAAAATGTGATGTCACAAAATGTGCTGACTGAGTGTTAAACTCTTAAATAAATACTCTCAGATGTTATCTGCAACTCATAGAAATACTTAAATACTTTTAGATTTCAAACCAAGTTTTCAGGGGGTTTAAAGTTTTTCCTTACAAAACAAACAAGGATTCACAGACATTTCATCATGTTTATTATTTGACCTCATGGTACTGTATTCCAGCAGAACAGATGGAATAGCAAGATTACCATAAATAATAATTGATTAATTAATCAGTGGTAGGCATTATTATTCAACAGGGACCTTTAATCAAGTTATAATAAAAGGATCTTTTCAACTTGTATGGCCCCTCTGCCTCCTTCCTGTCAGCTATAAGCTCTGGATGTCCCACATTAGGCTCCGTATAAGTGAGTCACTTTGACATAGTCACGAGTTTCTATATATAAACATGTAACTCAGGAGGGGAAAAAATGTTAACACCGGAACGGGTCAGAAGACAAGCAGGGGTGGTAATTACAGGCGGAAGAAACAACACTGGGCTGGATTCAAGGACTGTGTGTGTTTGAGTCGAACCTGAGAGCGGGATGGAGGGGCCGAGAGAGCGTTAGTCTGAGACTATCGCAGTCTTAGTGGCCCTCAGTTCATTACTCATTAAACACATAGGAATGTGCTGTCTCTCTGTCGGGCTGAATGGAGCCAGACTTTAAAGAATTTTAATTGAAGGACTGAATTTCATTTACATTTCTGCTGATTTATAACAGAGGTTTCGTGTGGTAAAATCCACAAACAGGAATTAGCTTTTTGCAACTTCAGGCAAGTAGTTGACAATAAACAGCATTACCACAGATTCTGTTTATACTGCACCACCAGTACACATAAATGTCAGTAATAAACCCATAAAAGCATCCGTTTATTCTTTTTCTTGAATAAACTCACTACTAATCAGTGTTCATTTTCCAACATTAACATGTAGTTCAGTTGTATTGCGCAGAATAAAAAGTGGGTTTACCCCTCCTCTTTGCACGTGCCTTAATACCACATTATCCTCAATGACCCTGGGTTTTATGAATGGGCAGCAGGAAGCTCTGCCATTGGCTGAAAGTGACAACCAATCAGGGAGAATCATTTGCAACAGAGGTGGATGAATGGACGAGTCAGACATTTTTAGAGGTCAGGGCCTGGTGTGTGTGTGTATGTGTGTGTGTCTGTAGGTGTGCGTGTGTGTGTACATTGTGTGTGTATGTGTGTGTGTGAGTCTCACACATTGACCTACTTGGTTTATTGCAGGCGTCTATACATA
The DNA here is from genome assembly GCF_002260705.1 of Seriola dumerili. Taxonomy (NCBI): domain Eukaryota; kingdom Metazoa; phylum Chordata; class Actinopteri; order Carangiformes; family Carangidae; genus Seriola; species Seriola dumerili. The sequence continues at coordinate 4,288,075 of NW_019174360.1, read as the reverse complement.
GCTGTGGGAAACGCAGGCAGACAATCGGCCCGGTTAAAATTAGCAGTCAGGGCCACCTGTCTGTTTCTCACAAAGGCGGAAACGAGAGAGCAGGCAGGGCAGAGATGGAGGGAACAGGGAGGAAGGAAAGGGGGAAAAGAGGGACGGGAAGGGGGAGGGAGGGCATTGATCACTCCGCTGGTTTAACTCCTCTCTTGCTCTTTCTCCCCTTTTTTTCCTCACTCAACACAGGGAGACATTGTTAGGCAGTCTGGATTTGAGCGGGTGGGGGGGGGTTGGTGGTCCGGGCCAGGCAGAGTTCACATACCTCTCTGCTGGAACGCTGCCAGATTTCACAGACGATATAGGTGGATAATATAGGGAGAGGAGAGTTAAAGGACTAATCCAACTTTTTGTGATTTACTTTTTACAATTAGAGCCTATTGAACACCTTTTTTTTCACTGCTTTACAATTACAGAGCCCCTCTGCCACCTGCACCCACCACCCCCACCCCCACTCCTCTTTTTAACATATAACACTATTGTCACTGTATCGCAAAACTCAAGTTTCCTGCCTTTGTCGTGTCAGACAGCCAACAGGAAGTCTTCGTCTTCTTAACTGACATGCACATTAAAACTGGCATCTTGTTTCCTAGAATCCACACCCACACTTGGTTTTGTTCCTGTGTGCCTCCGCCAAAGTAAAAGAGTTTGTGGGTGGAGAGTCAAAATGTTTTCAGAACAGCAAAATACAGTATGTCAGCACTGCATTACGGCCACCTGAGAATTCAGCTCTTATTATTACTTTCAAATGCATTGAAATATTAAACATAAAATGCTGGATACTTAATTTCCCATGGGAATAAACTCAGCTGTCTTCTTTCCTATGTGCAGCTTCACAGTCAAACTCATATGAATAAAATGATTCTCATCCCAGTGTTTTCCTTTTCCAGGACTCCCGTCAGACTTTGAACAAGAGGCCGACACCCCAGGAAAAAGTTGGTGGAAAGTCCTCCAGTGTCCATCTGTGTGGCAGGCAAAATGGACGCCGCAACAGCATGGCTCAGACGGCCATCTTGGTTTTCAGCGTGGGAGCAGAGGGACAGCACTGCGCCAAAAGACAAAGAGGGAGATGAGGAGAGAAATGGCAGAATTTAGCCTTTTTTTCCCACATGCACCTCAAACTCTTTTCAATCTGTCAGTTGTCATTGTTTAGCTTTTTGGATTCTCTGAAATTTTAGAGCCTTTTATGATTTATGTAAATCTTCCCACAAGGCTCTGGTGGGAACAGATGTTGCAAAAATCCTGCTAGGTCACCAAAAAGTAAAAAAAAAAAAAGATAAAAAGAGACAAAATTAAGGGTCTGCAACCATGCTAACAGTTTTGAGTCGCTGTACCAGATTGTTAATATATTTCCAGTGTCTTAACATATAGTCAATTTCTGTACAAAATTTTATGATAATCCATCAAATAATTCTTAACATATTTCTGGACCAAAGTGGTGAACCAACCAAATAATGCAGTTTGTTCAGTCTCTCCTGAGAGTGGAAACACACTGATGTGGATTTCTTTGTTTCAGCGACCATCTTGTATGTGTCAACACTAAAAACAACACCTGGAACCTGCCATGTTGCAGGAAGTGTGAAGGGGGTTTAAGAGTTCCTGGAGAGCGGACACACTGCAGAAACATTGTATGTGAAAAATCTGAGTCAAACAACCTTTTCACACGTTACCAACACAGGAAAATGGCAGAGCATCTATGTTTGAAGGTGCAAGTGGGAAAAGAGCTTCTGTCTGTTGTATTGTTAGCAGAAAAATTTAAGAGGGTTTCTTTTTGTATTAGAGCTGTATTACAATGGTTTAAAAAATTTTATATGATGTTTTTTTGTTTCTTTACAAACTGTAATCTTAGTCACATCTGCACCTGTCATTATATTAGTGACATATATCCATGGGGATCCTTCTTGTTTGTCACGTTCTCTCAGCACGAAGTTGTTTTCCTCCTCATCATTTCCCGTCTTGGCTGAAATGTGAACGTCAGACAGGCGGCCATTTTGGCTCTGACTGGAGCTCCGGAGCCACAGGGCACCCAGCGGTTGCTCAGTAGTCAGTGTAGATCCTGTGGGGCTGGCAGCAGCTACATCTGGCTACTGGGTCTCTGCTGGCAGCCATGTCATTCAGGGTATATGACGACGACGTGCAGGCTTATGGCATGATTGAATAATCATATTTAATGAGCTCTCTAGAATGTTTCTGAACTAGATTAGTGGGTTACTTTCTAACAGTGTTTTCCATGTGCAGTTCACACCATCCCCTTGTGATCTTTTCTGCTACGCAGCTTTAAAATTTCAAAGAAGTGTCTCGACAGCCCACCCACTGTGAAGAGAAAAGCCTCCAGCAGAGAAATCTCAGACTGCATGGGTAGTTTAGAGAGAGAGCACCACCAGCAGGAATTTTATTTTAAATGAATATGAAGTAATGAGATACTGGGTAAGTTCTGGACCTGGCATACAGTGTAGGATTCTGTGTGTGTCAGTCTACAGCTACATTGTCTGCTGGGTTTCAGGCCTATACTCACATTTTATCATTATATTGAATATTTACTGTAAATCCATTTACTGTAAATAGTATCATCGAGGACTGTGGTATGTTAAAGGAGCCATAGAGCATGGATAATTTGACAACTTTGTGTTTATTGACTCATCATAAAACATTCTTCAAACAATAAAACAATTTTAAATGTCCGTTTCTGTACAATGCTTGCTAAGCAATTTTATTTATATATAGAAAATGTAAGAGGAGTTGTGTTAAAATGACAAAACTCCTTCAAATTTAATGGCAGGTATTCTGGAAAAAATAACAGCATTCCATCAACAAATATTTTCAAGCAATAAATATGTATTTATAAATAGTTTAAATTTACATCAAGATTAGAAACAACAAAACAAAAATCACAAATTAAACTTTTATTCCATCAGTCTATGTGCAACCCATTTTCTTTGTGACTTGGCTAGTAAGTTTTTTTTTTTTTGAAGTTTTTTTCTTTTTTTTTTACCTAAGAAACAAACAAAATGTCATAGTTTTGAAAAGAACAAGACAAAGATAAAACATAAAAGCTGTAAAAAAAAAAAAAAAAAAAAAAAAGAAAGAAAGAAAAAAAGGAAAGAAATAAAAGAAACAAACTCACCTAAACTCTTCACATTACAAATTTTTTTGGAGATTTTGCTGTCCAAAGAGTCTTAAAATTACTATCTACCATAGAAAATGACCAGTTAGGCTAGTGCTCCTTATAAGGAAAAACTGAAGAAAATTTGGGGGAAATCTATAAATCAAAGCCAACATTTCATCCTGTTACCAGAATAGAAAAAGAGAAAAAGGGAGGGGGAGAGAGAGAGAGAGAGGGAGAGAAAGGTTGTCAAGTCAGTAGTCTTTTACGGGTGGTGTTGCCAGTTGTGACAGTTAACAAGTATCTACAAAACATTTTTATCACGCATTAAAGAATCCCACTCCTCCCCCTCGTCCCCCTGTTCCCAACCGTTTTTGATTAAGTCCTCCATTAAAACAGGGCTGAACCATTGTCACTAGAGGGGGCTGGGAGAGGGCGGGGAGGGAGAAGAGAGAAACGAGTCCTGTTAGTGAGCTCGGTGGCGCCCCCCTCTGGAAGGGCCAGGCCCCAGCACTTCAAACAGGTTGCATAGACAGACACACTCAGCCTCCAGCCGTCGCTATGGAGACCAGCCATATGGGAGGGGCGGTGGTGAGGGTGGGGAGACGGCCTTGGCTTTCCTGAATATCAGAAATGGTCCGTGTATGTAGATGTTTGTTTTGTTCTGTTTTTTAAATCTTAATACAAGTTCCTGTGCATGGGCGTCATGGCTCCACAGCAGAAGAAGAAAGAGGTGTCAACTAATGTCAAGATGAAGATGAATGAAGAGGAGGGGCCTGGGGAGGAAGATGACACATGAGAATTAGTCAGGTCATTGAATTCATCAGCTTGAGGCCTCTGTGGTCAACAGGTCAATATAGCATAGACACAAAGAGCAGTTTAACTTTAACCGTTGTATCGCAGGTGCACTGGTATTATTATGGTATGAAAAACAACTTTCACAGAGACTTACAAAGTCACGCTTGATAATCAGTAGCAATAAACATCTAGCTCTAAGCTTGTGTTTTCAAATTTCTGTACTGATGCAGTTCCAAGAGGAGCCGCGCCCATTCTCCAGTCAGAATGACAGACTTTTATTTTATCACATCCCTGACTTGGTTTGGGATGTAGATTAAAAGCAGTGATAGGAAACTAAATGCCATTAATTTACATTTTGTACCTCACACATAAAATGAAATTGGAAACTTGTTGACTATCAGCATTATAAAAAGTTTGGATTTTCAAACACCTTAAACATTAAATTTGAGATAAATTGTTTCACATAAATGAATTGAGTTTTCTTTCCCTCTGAAAGAAGAACTGTGTGCAGCTCTCCCTCAGGCTGCGGACTTACTAATGTGAACTGGTCGTAGACCTGCATCAGGTCCTCCATCCTGTGCTGTTCCAGCACCACAAAGTCGTCCAGTGTGGCGCTGCCTTTCCTGGCACAGTCCTGGCAGTGGACCACGTACTGCTTCTTGGAGAGGAGCTCGCGGCGCACAAACAGCAGGTTGAACACCTCCACCTGCAAAGTACACACACACAGACACATATATGCATTTAATGGGTGGCACAAACTCTTAATAACTTCAACCTAAGGCAAAATTCATCCCCATGTCACTTCTATTGTAACTCCAAGCTGTTATTTGTGAATCTGAGTGAGGATGAACTGCAGACACAGGCTGCAGTGATGATGTCATCTGCAGACAGATCCTGGAGCTGCTGCACAGACAGTGAGTAATGGAACAATTGCGAGGACACAATGACAGCAGCTGCTGAATGGGATGTGGAGACATTTCTACAAAAACAGCTGAAAGCCCTGCATTCAAATAAAACCATTAGCACAGCCGTTAATTAGCTCAAACAAAAACTGAGTCGGCCTTTAATGTAATGTCAGTAGACCAACTGATCACAAGTCTTGATGCTGTCCAAAATTAATGGAACAGCAAACTGCAAAACTGTAGAATAAATGTCTCCCTCAAGTAATACTGACATGTACTGTGTTACTTGTTACTTATATTCTGCACTTTGAAATTATTTCTTTTTGTGACAAACCTCACAGCTGCAGGATGAAATGTCAAAAACATGAGAAAATTCAAGCAACCAAAATGTCTTATGGTCCTCAATTCATCCCCTTATACTTGTGGTGCTAACATGTAGGGTGTTGAGTCTCATTCAGGATGCGAGCAGGAACAAGCGCACGGCGAGACAATTATCGTCCACTAGATAATAAGTGTGAGCTGCAGAGATGTGAAATCCTGTTAAAACTCACACCCCTGCAGCTGAAATGTTCCTGGTGCTTCACTGACCTCACAGATGGTGCAGTAGTGAGCCGGTTCGTCCCTCGTCCTCGGTCTCAGTACTGTTTCCTTGCCGGCTGTCGCCAAGGCTTCTTTCACCCACTGGCACTGCTTCAGCGTCCGCAGCAAGCAGTACCTGATACAGGAACACACAGAGTTAGATTAAAGAGAGTCAAACATATGATCCAAACAAACACAATATGCTGAACGCGACGCATGCTGTGACTCACTTGATCATCTCAAACAGCTTGTGGTCGGACACTTTGATGTTGCGAGCCATGTTCCAGGAGAGGTGCACCATGGGAACCATAGACTTGACACTCTGGAGCTTATTCCACTCGTAACGCTCCACAGCCAGCTTGTACTGGTGAGCTGAAAACACAGAAGAATAAACAAAAAGATGTTTTGGGCGGTAGCGATGCATTTAAAGCACCAGTGTAGCTAGAGCCATTATGTGGACAGTGTAAACAGGTGCACTAGTTGATACAGAAGCCTCCTTATTTCTGTCGCTGACGAAAATGCAGCTGGTGTCGACAGGAAATAAAATCCTGCTGTAATCAGATCAGTAATCACCTAAAAAGGTCAATAATCAGCTAAAAAGCATTTCAAACATCACAGGAAAGGTCACCATATCAGATATAATTCCTGTTTGACACGACTGCGAACCTCGGCTGCCTTTTGGTTTGTAAATATACATAGTTTTCCACGAGGGCACGTATAACAAATGTTCTTTTTGTTGCCTTAAGTGCTCAAAGACAAACAAAGGAATGGATGTGGGGAATAATCACAATGGCACCTGCACCTGCAACATTAACCAATATCCCATAATTCAGTGCGTACCCGTGAGAGGTCCTACGTTCCAGGCAATGTTGTTGCACCAGCCGATGGCCTGCACCCAGTGCACGGTGCCGGTGTTGAGCCACACCAGGTCGCCCGGGCGCTGGATGAACCTGTAGACGGGCACGTCGGCCTCGTACAGGTCCTCCAGGTTGGGCCACCACGAGCCCATCAGGAAGTTGATGTTGTTCCTGCAGGTGATGAGGAGGAAGAGAACTGTGATGATATATGAATTCAGTGAAGGAGGGGGGAGCGCAGAGAAAGGTTCAGTTCATCTTACTTTTCACAGAAGTTGCTCATCACTCCCCAGTAAGGCTCAGGCACCGCAAACCACTCACAGTCTCCTGGTCCAATGTTGATGTTGACGGCACAGAAGTTATTGTGTTCCTGGTGACCTGGAGGGACAAACACAAACTCCTCAAATCTACACATCCGAACTGATGTACACCTGACAGACTACATCACAGACTGTAGTAATAGTAGTAGTAGTATCAGCAGTAGTAAGAGAGAGTACCTGGTATTCTGCTCCCAGGGACCTTCATGTAGAGCTGAACCGTGTTCATACCCAGGATGGTGTGACCCACGTGGCTGAGCAGGTTGCCAGCTGATACAACTCGAGCGAAGGCTGGGAGTTTACTGAGCTCCTGGAGCTGCTGTTTCCACCTGGTACAGAATGATCATTATGAGCTTATGAGATCACAGTGTAAAGCTTTGAAGCTGAAATGTCTCAAAGGCACCAAATAATCAGTTTGAAGACATGACGATGAGACAGTGAGATCAAATCCACACTCACTTCCTCTCGTCCGACACGTCGATGTTGGTTCCAAACTTGATGTGCTTTAACGGCCCCCTTCTTTTGCGTGCAACACTGAGACAACACAAAAAATAGAATTTATAATTAGCCACATACAGTCTGTTTAATGAGGTCTCTACCCTCCAATCATCCATATAGTAGAAATGAATGAAAAAACTTAAAACTTGTTTGCACAAAGTTGAGCAAAAAAAGGATGTAGCAGAGATTCAGAGAAGGGGTGCCAACCATTATGACATAGTGTCTGAAATATAATTAGTTGGGTGGTGGCTCACATGCCAAAAACGAGACTGGATATTGTCTGGCTTTTGGTGTCATTTTAAATCTATTCCTCAAAATACTTCGGCCAAACCAAGTCTGGAGCTTTCTCATGGAGAAGACTAATCTAAGTAAGGTTAATTATTATAAAGAACAACATTAGGTACCTCTCTGCTGATGCTGGCTCTGTGTCCGAGGGCTCCTTTAGTGCCTTCTTCTCATTCTCCTCCTGAAAACAAACAGGAAACACATTAAACCAACAATATACTACAACAGAATATTTCTTATCATCAGATATTTCCTCCAGTTTCCCTGAAATTATGCAAAACTTGAATCCTCGATGAGAATATAGTTAAAGCGTAACTGACCCGCAGGGACTCCTGGAAGGAAGCGGCCTGATACTGGGCGTATTTGGCGATGGTGGTGAGGGCGCGGGCGCTTTCGCAGCGCCACATTTTCTTGGTGACGGTCGGGTCCCAGTTCTCATCAGCGGGCTGAGAGAGCTGAGTCCAGACCTCCACCTGGTGGTCCGGGTTGGCCTCTACCAACGTCTTAGTGGAGAACAAACCCAGGTCTGCAGAGAAAAGGGCAGCATTGTTTAGACTTAGAACTTAAGAGTAAACAACATGATTGGACCGCTCGCTGCGTTATTCAGCATTAGGCATTATAAACGATGCATTTACCCAGTTTGAGAGCTCCAGCCAGTCCTCTGATGACAGTGACGGGGTTGGAGGGGTTTGTGCAGAACTGGTGCAGCGGAGGGAAGAAAGCATCCCTCTTGTTCTCCAGCTGGTCAGACAGAAAACATGAAGATAACAGATCCAGACAGATCAGGTAAAAAATAAAATCCTAACGTTACGTTTAAACTGCAACTAAATGACATTTTAAGTCTGGATTATGCTCACATAGATGCTGGGTGTGGGAGGGTTGAGCTTGTCTTTGGGCAGGGCTGGTGAGGGTGGAGGGGGCAGCCGGGGCGGGGGGCACTTATCGAGGAGGATACTGCTGTTGGAGAGGCCATTCTTCCCCAGGTTTCTGCACGCAGAGAAAGCAGAAGATGTTTTCAGTCAGCACACAGAACACTGACACTGACTCATCAACTACATGCAGCGTGGAATGTCATGTTTTACAAAGAAAGACTCATTTACATTCGAAAAAAAAAAAAAAAAAAGCAACCAAATGGAGGAAGCTGTTCAAGCTGAATAATATCTGCATGGCAACAACACTGCCCGGTGGCCTTCAGTGTTGTTTAGAGTTACATAATCATTTGCCTGTGGTTCTGCAGTTTCTCTGCTTTTCCACTGGGAGGAGACATCTTCAAAACAAAAACGTTCTAATTTATACACCGACTTTAAACACAATAAAACCCGACTTCAGATCTAATCCATTTTAGAAAACATGCAAGAAATATATCTAACCACACTGTCATGCTTTATTTTTTATAATAAAAAAAAAAAACCCATCAAAACTATGCCATGTAACTATATTACTGAGTGAGGTGAAGGTATTTTCAGACATCATACTCAGTAGTGCTGATGCAGCCACTCATCACGACCGATCAAGACCATTTCTATTTGTTCCTCACACACACTGTCAAACTGAAGAATCTATCAGCTTCCCCTTGATTATAAAGCAGCCTGAGTGAGCAGGATGTTAAAAAGCTACAATGAGAATTTGTCACTCCAGAAACCCGGTGTCGGTCTTATCAACTGAAAGCTGTGTTGTGGCCTGACTGAGGGTTATCTTGTCTTTTGTGAAACAATAATTTCCTTGCCGAGAATGTGCAGAACACTACAATGTGAAAGACAATGGGGCAGTTCTGGCTCACCTGCAGGCCTTCAGCACGTCTGTGGAGCTGGGGTAGATGGATATTGAAGATGACGATGATGATGATGTGCTGTGTCCGTGTGGAGGCGTAGCTTTGAGACCGGTGACGGTGGGCGGCTCAGCCTTCAGTGGGCTTTGAGAGTCCTCAGAGATACCTCCTTTGCCGTTACCGTTCACGGCCGGTGCAGCAGCTGTGGTGGCGGCGGGACTGTGGGCGCCTGTTTGGGTGTGTTCGGAGGATTTGGGTGAGGGTGTGGCGGTGGATATGGCAGAGATGGGCGAGGAGGCAGCCGAGCTGCCCTGCGCGTGGGGGGTGGAGGGCAGGACGGCCGGGTGGATGTTGTTGACTTTCTTGTGGGACTCGGATGTGGTGGATGCTGTGGATACAGTCCCTTCTGACGGTCCCTCGCCCTCATTAGGGCCCTTCCCCCCCGCCAGCAGGGCAGATAGTCTAGGATTGTCTGCGCTAAGGCTCGGCTTCTCGCCACCTTCTGCCACCTTGCCACCATCCCCCGAGTGGACGTGATTGGCCAGGCCGTCTGCCTGTGCCGTTTTGCCATCGGCTGACGGCAGTGGCGATGGCGTCTTGCCCTCGGAGCCTCCGTTGCCGAGGGATGCGGCTGCCGTGACAAGGGCGGCTGCGGTGTTGCTATCTTTGGTAGCGGACGCACCGGGTGCTGCTCCACCTGAGGTAGAGGAGTGCGGGAGGGAGGGAGGGGATGGGAGGTGGTTGTGAGGCTGCTGCCGTGGCGATGGGGCGTTAGTGGAATGTCCAACCTGATTGTTGGGGTGTACAGGGCCGGTGGAGTTGGGGGTCTGCGAGTGAGAGGAGGCCCCCTCACTGCTGGAGCCTGTCGCATGTGGAAAAGACCCCTTCTGAAGCCCCTGAAGGAGGAAGAGAGCGACTTAAGAGTAGAAGTAAAACGTACAGAAGGTGCGACTCGTCTTAGATGTCATTATTAATCAAGTTACCATGGTTACAATATTTTGTACAGCTTTTGATTCAATACCAGAGACTGTGGATAAGAATTCCTGCATACTTTAACTTACAGGAGACTCATGGGAGGGATTTAACAGTTTGTTTCATGAAACCACTTGATGGGTTTTTTAATAACAGAACCAAAGACGTCAGTCAGATAAAACAGAACTAGATCCATAAATGTTTCTTAGCTGAGCAACAGAGGGAGATGTGCTTGACGTCTCACCTGAGAGGAGTTTAGGTGCAGGGCCTGGTGCGGCGTGGCGTCCTGTGTTTGCGTGCTTGTGCAGGTGTGAGGTAGCAGTGCTGCGTCGCCGCTGCTGGCAGGTTGCAGGTAAGGCACGTCTCCGTTGGGTCCTGTGTCCGTGGGCCCTGGCTGATTATTACTACTACTGTTACTACTATTCTTACTATTATCACCCACAGGGAGGGAGTCCAAGGGTCCGTGTGTCCCAGGGCCCACAGGCCCGTTGGCCAGTGACTGTGGCGGGCACAGGGGCCGGTGGGGTCCCAGGTGGGGCCGGGTGGGGTGGAGGCTGGGGTTGGGGGAGGGGAGGGAGTTGGAGGTGGGGCCATTGGGGAGAGAGGGGCGCACCTGACCTCCTGAGGCATTCTGTCTCATCTGTAAAAGAAAATACAACAACCATAAATCACAACAGTTTACATTGTTACAGACATTTAATTATAGCTTAAAAATTACTGTCTGTCATTTTTTTATTATGTTTATGCAAACACTGTAGAAGAACCTGATGAGCGAGCTCTGCCAACAAGTCAGTAAGAAAAACACACTTTTAATGACATGCGCCTCCTTACCTGTCAATGTTTACACTGCACTGCACTCATTTGTAGCGAATCACGTGCCAAACCACAACGGTTTAACGCCCACACAGGATTTCAGTATCCTGAGTCATGCCTGAATACTACAGCACCATAAATAATGCAGCGTTTACACTGTCTCAATCAATGATTTTATTTATTCTAACATGGTTTACCCAACACACACGTTTATGTTTATGGAAACGTGATCTGTGCGTGTGCCACTGATTTTTCCTTTTCCCATGGTATGTATGTGTATCATGTATGAAGATGGCAGGCTATTCCTGTAAGAGTGTTATATATATGAAATGCTTTGTTTGAGCCTTACTGACATACCAGAGGAGTAGTTTTCCAGGAGCAATACAGTGAATGACAACGTGTTATTTTATCTCTGGTGTGTATGTGAGGCTGTAGATTTGTACCTGGTGCTGGTGCTGCTGCATCATGGCGAGCTGAGCCTCCAGCTGCTCCAGCATCTGAAGCTGTGGGGGCTTCAGGCTGGCCCGGTTACTCCGCAACTGTTCCAGCACCTGAAGACAGATGGCAATAAAACCCATAGTTCACATACGAGTGGAAGCTGGATGTGGCCTCTGCTCAGATGATTACGAATAAAGAAAGAGACGAGGTAACGAGATGTTACCAACCTGTAATTTCTGTGGGGAGAGGTACCAGTTGGGAACCGGCTGTGCTGGATTACTGGCCCACGAATCACCCTGGAGATTGAAAAATTACATTAAATTTAAAGTCTATAATTCAAATTGGGGACACAGACTTTAAAATGCATGACTCCCATTATGAGAGGAAAGCAGCTAAATGGTGCTGTCAGTGCCATATTTACCTTAGCAGGGCTGGAGGCTCTCCTCCTCTTGGCTGGGCAGGACTGGTCCTCTGCTTGGCCCAGTGAGCCCACGTGAGGGGGCAGAGACTGACCCGAGCCCCCGCCCTCTGCACTGTGATTGGGCTTACAAGCCTGGAGGAGAGGGGATGGCGGGTGCGCAGGCAAAGGGGAGCAAAAGAAATGCATAAAGGCCACGGAAAACAGAAGGAGATGGAATAGAGCAAAAGGAAAGAAAGCGAAGCAAGTGTGGGAAACACAAACGTAAAGGAAAAATAAAACAGAGGGATCGTGTTTATTTATCAAGACGTAAAGCAGCAAAAGGGAGAAGACAAAGTACGGCAAGAGGGAGAGGTCAGACGGCAAAGAAAAGCAGGGGATGGAGAAAAAGGAAGAGAAAAAAGGAGAGCAATATTGTCATTCTGTGTTGGCGCTTAAACAAACAAGCAGGACATTAAGAGCAAAACATTCCTGTGTATCTGAAGGTGTTGCTTCATAGAGCAACAACAGCCCCGGGGCATTTCTCCTGTTCAGAGGAACGCTGGCGGAAATTCACCACTACAGCTTCTCCTCAACACCTGCAGCACTCAGTTACAATGACTCTCAATGCAATCCTTCACAGCAACTCAGTGTATTCCTTATTACACTGTCAGACAATATAAGGGAGTTGCAGCTGTTTGAGGGCACAATAGCATAACTCGACCTTTAAAGCAAACGATTACTATACATTCCACACACTGAGAGCCTTACCATTACCTCTGAGGAAGCCTATGAGCCAGATGTGACCGCTTGGAAATTTAGTCTAACAAAACCTCAGTTATTTTCTCTTTATCCTAATGGGACAGAAAGTATACACCGTTTACATACGTTGCACTTCGAAATGTGAGCAATTAAAAGCTGCTATAATCTGTATGTGCTTTGTTAAATATCAAGTATCATTTCTCATCATGTATCAGTTGAAAAACATAAGTCACATCCGACCCATGTAAAATCTATCCATCCATAACGTCCACATTCCAAACTCATTCACACTGGAATAGGTCTCACAGTGAATTGACTCTCACCGAGTCAAAGCTGCTACATCAACATATTCCAATGCTACAAGTCAATAACACAACAGTGATCACACACACACACACACAAACATGGACACACCAGAACCACTCGCATCTACTGTATGATGAGCATGAATGAATGGAGTGGTAATGGAACACTAGGGGGCGTTGCTGGGGCGTTGTGAGCAGCTGCAGGACATCTAAGGTCAACTACTGAAGGGGTGGGGGTGGGGGGGTGGGGGGAGATGGACAGAGCCAATGGGAAGCCTGGGTGCAATCTACGGCAGCACGACCTCACCGATCACACTGGGGCAGCAGAGTCAAAAAGGCCAAACGTCAATGAGTGTGAGAATTAGAAACACAGCCACTTGATTTAGAATTACAGCATTTTAATCTCTTCAGAAAGCCAATCTCTCCCGGTCTAAACCAAAGCAGATTAAGAGCAAACAGTGTGGTCCAAGTTCAACAAGTTTGCCTCCTAAAACTGGATTTGTCAATGAACTGCAGGGGTTGTAATCCTGAATACCACATTAGATTAAAAACAGGATTAATAGAAGAAGAAATTGGATGGGAAAGAATTAAGGAAAGCCTGCACAAGTGCTTTGTTGATTTATTTTCTTATTGTACTTGAACTGAGCGTGATGGGTGAAGCCGAGTGACTACTGTGCTGTGGAGAAGAGAGGGAGTGCAGGACTGGGTAACACTTGGCTGGACACCTCCTCATTCAAAACAGATGCTATAAAGCTGCCATTAACATGTTACAGTCACTACTGACACAGAGTAGAACTTCTCATTCAATTTCTCTTAGCGTGAAGCAGAAACTGTGCTTACATTGAAGTCAAGGTCTCCATCTGATCTGCATGTAACTGCTTTCACATTGCAGAGGAGTTAAAAAAAAAAATTAGCTATTCATTGAAAGTTTTTTTTTTTGTGCATGTTGTCGGCATCTTTAGACATCACAGTGTGGAGGTTGGAGTTAAGCTCAAGTGTTACCCGTCGGTATGTACAACAGTGCATGCGCTTGTGTTGACCTGTAGGTATGTCTGTATGTACATTACGATTATGTGTATGAGTGCCTATGTGTCTGAGTGTGCACTCAGTCAAAGGAAGGGGAGGGAGGGATGGGGAGGGAGGTGTAAGTTGCTCTATCTGGTCTCTCACCTGCTGTGGTGCACTGCTCAGGCCTCCCTGCCTGGAGGTTAGCTCAGCTGGGATTGGTAGACTCCATGCCTCCTCAATAAGAGGGAGCATTTTACTTTTACCCTGTAGGCTACTGAGCTGGGGGTTACTCAACTGAGCCTAGGGGAATGGAAAACGACGTGAAAAAACAAAAAAATAATAAAACACAAGGCTTTCTTTTAAAAAAACGATGACCTCAAAACAAGGAAATGATCAGCAATGGTAAATAGGTAGAAGTTACAACACAAGTGAAGCTAAGTTGGAAACTGACAGCGATATGCAAACTTGTGTCTTGGCTGGCTAATATACCTAAGGCATGTACAGCATCAACCACACAAGGAGGTATTACTACTTGGATGACATTCAGCAACAGTATTCCCAAACACAGTTACACGTCCATTAAAACAAGCAGCTGAGCTTGTCTTAATGCCATGAGTTTATGCTAACATAACTGGTGGAAATGCAACATTCCTTCATGCATATGTAAAGGAAAATGACATTGCTTGGACAAAAATATAGATGAATAAATTAACACATGAGATACGGGGATCGTTAGAACCCCAGCTGTTAAATCTATGGTAGAATAGGGGAAAACTTTATAAATAATCCTTAAAATAATCCCATTATTTTTTCCTCTTTCTTATATTATGCAGCACAGCACAGGCAACAAAAGACTTGGAGTTTAGCATGAGTTAAGGTCTTGAAAGAATGAGAGGTAATAAAGCCCAGAAAAAATACAACGCCACCAGATTTTATTCTATTTTGAATCCTGAATTCATTTTGATTTGAGTTTTCTGGATTCAAAAGTTTCCTTTGTGCCTAATAGGATAATGACATCCCTGTGGAGTAATATGTGGACTGATTCAACACAGCCATGGCCTCACAGGAATGTTAACAAAGAACAGCAAAAGGCAGGAGAGTGTGATGGTGGTGGTACACAGGAAAACCCCCAAGAGATCCCATGTATTCCTCCCTATGCTCGCGGGAGCGCCTGTTTTCTGTCACACTACTATAGTGCATCAGGGCAGATTCAATTCTTGGTTGGTGACAGGGTTCTGCTAATGCTGCTTCTTCTTCTGTTTACATTCTGCCCACAATCCACATGAGGCTTCCCAAAACATTTTGGGGCAAACTTCATTTAGGGATGTCCCAAACTGATCCAGGCATTTTTTTTGAGCTATAAAAATCTTGCTACATTAGTGATGCTTTGCTTTGTTTGAGCGGGTACGCCTGCTGAGACATGCACCCAACTGAGCTCTGTGAAAACGCTTTGAATGAGTGACCTGCAGAGCACAGAACACGAATAGAGGGCAGCCAGCAAATGTAATTAATGATACGACAGCGTGCGTCAGTTAGCGCCGAGCAGAGCAGTGTCGAAAACCACTGACGTTCTTCTCTCAACACTTTTACACAAAATACTAGGACAGGACACAATAAAAAATATTATATTTGCAGGCTACAGTTACTTAATGCATTTAACTGCTTTACTAACGTTGGGCAAAAAAACAACAACTCGGGGACATCCCTCCTTTTTCCTTGGTCACTTTGCGGTCACTGCATCCATTTTAGCCACATTTTACAGGTGTACCACACCTGTATATTGTATTTAAACTATCATCACAGCTCTTTCATATATGGGATTATCAGATTGAAGCTGCATCCAAACAGCCATAGTCTTGGCACCTGCTGCTTTAAATTCCTCTCTCCACCCACCTGCAGGCATTTGATGCGGTGGGTTAGCGCGGTGGTGTTAGTGCAGCCCTTGCTGCGTGTGGCATTGATGTAGCACTTGATGGCATCGTGCGGCTGGTTGCAGGACTCGTACAACGTGCCCAGATCCATCCAGGCGGCGGCGTGGCTGTGGTCCAGCTGCACGGCACAGATGTAGGCCTGCAGAGCGTCCATGGGCTGGTTCTGCTGCTGGTACAACACCCTGAGGTGGGGGGAGGAGAGGGGTGGGACGTAAGGAGAGAAAAGTAAGAGTACAGAGAGAGGGAATGATGAGGAGGGGGCGGGAGTGAAAATGATGATGAAGATAGTGAGGAGAAATGAGTGTTTTTCATGCAAAAAACAATGGAAATATTAGGGATAATGAAGTGATTGAAGGAGGGGTGAGTTGGGGGAAGGTTGGATGGACAGATTTAGAAAACAATTGAAAGGGTCATTCACAAATGTCCATTCAGAAACTTACAGTTGACAGTAACAGCTTGTATTAATCTGCAGTCTCTGGTGTAGACACTTAAATGATCCTTACCCTATAGAGCACCAGGTATCTGCACTGGCCTCTGATTTGTCAATGGATTGCCGATAGGAGATGAAGGCATCCTGGACCTTCCCAATACTAGAGTAGCACCTGCAGGAGACACAGGGTGTCAGGGTTGTGCTACAGATGTGGAAAACATTTCAACACATAAAATATGTCAAGTAACAAATACATAGATACATAGATGGATACATTTTCATAACCCTAAACTAACCCTAACATATTCCCTTGACTAATTTTGCAAGCACTGCAAATGTGCCAGGGAGAATGACTTCTTCTCTCTCAAGTACATCTGAGATGATGAATTTAAATCCTTTTAGGCAAATGACAAAAATTTTGAAAACCAATTAAATGACCTTATAACGGTGTGCGTGTATGCATGTGTGTGACGTACCTGCCAAGGAAGTACCAGGACTGTCCAGAGTTGGGGTCGGCCTCCAGAGATTTCTGCAGACACTGGATGGCATAGCTGTCCCTGGTTGCTTTGTCCCCGAGCTGTTCCACTGTGTGATGCATCCAGCCTGCAGATTAATTGCCAAGGACAAAGTCTTTTAAATGCTGACTCAATTTAAGATTTGCAGAAATGCACTTAAAACCCAAACGACTAAATGACATGTAGCACCAATAATATCTAAAGAAAAACCAAGTTTAGTTCTCTCAATTTCACAGGAAAACGACGTTCCCCCAAAATATCAAAATAAAGGCTACACACCAACTTAACCAACTTACCTAGCTGCTGCAGGGTAGTGGCCTTCACCTGTGCAGGAAGATCCTCCGTCTGCAGAAGGCTCTCATAGGCCTCCTTGGCAGCCCGGTATCTCTTCTGGATATGGGGAAGGGAGGGGGCCAAAGAGATCAATGGGAGAGGGGGTGTGCCAAGAAATGAACAGAGTGGGTTAGGGAGAGGGTGGTGAAGGGAGAGAGAGAGAACAAAACACAAATTACAAAAGGTTGAAGTTGTTTATACCATCATGGATTCAGATACTCAATACTCTTGTGCAGCATCACAACACCAACATAATCAGCCTGGTCCCCCCCAAATTTAGTCACACTTTTTGCATCCAAAGATTTGCTGCAGCGCTGTGTTCTGATACAGCACAAAAAACACATTAGTCGCGAAGTGCTGCTACTCCCAGAGCTGCTGAGAGCTACTGTACCTCTCTACTGAAACCGAAATAAAGAGAGAGAGAGAGAGAGAGAGAGAGAGAGAGAGAGACCACCAGCATACAAAAGAGGGGGAGACAGACTTTCTTGTTTCCGTGGCAACCCCGTCGATCGGCTGAGAGTAATCTCCTATCCCCTCCCGCATGCCACCCACTCATGCACGCACCCTGCTCCCTCCTTAATTTGTCAGCACCTGGTTCAAAATACAGAAAAACGAGGCTCTCCCCGGCATTCAGATGCCCTGTGATTTTACAGTGGTGGCTGGGTTACAAGCTACAGCCTTAGCATTGGACATTCAATCAGCATGCAGCACTCATGCTCACAATCATAAATGACAGAAAGAAAACAAATGTCTTGTGTCCTTGAGAACAAACAAGTGAAACAAAGGTTAAATAAAAGAGCAAACACTTACCTGAATCTCATACAAATGAGCAATGTGGAACTGAACTGTAAAGGAAAAGAAGAGGAAACATGTTAGGTAGAGGTAATTTAGCATTTAAGAAGGGTTTCCCACCCCTTGTCAGACTCAGTACTCCCCACAGGCTTTAAGTCTTTGAAAAGTAGTGCTGCATTGTCAATAAATAGGTGTCAGAAACCCAAGGTTGCCCGTCTACATTAAGTGTAACAGACCAGATAGGTAGCTGTGCTCCTGGCAGCACCTTCCTTTGTCTGGAGCGCTGCAGTGTCTGATCTAAGCTGCCTGAGTGACTCTCAGCAGATGGAGAGAGGGAGAGGGAGAGAGAGGGAGAGGGAGAGAGAGAGAAAAAGAGGGAGGGAGAGAGGGGAAGAAAGATGGGGGCTGCCCTTGCTATGAGTGTTAGTGAGAACAGGAACGAGGGGGGACACAATGAGGCAAAGGCAAACAGCAAGAGGATGGGCAAAAATGGATATTGCTGTCGCCAAGGTAACAGGTACTGGGGTGGGAGAGATGAGATGGCAGCAGCATATCAAATAAAGGCAGTGCTCTCACTATACTGAACCCCAGCAGCTGACCATAATCTAACACTTGCACAGCAGACGGTGAACACAATGAGATGCAGGCGGAGGAGATTCCAAGCTCAATCAAAGGATAGTTATATCACAATAAATAAAGTTATGTGTAATGCATATAAAGGGAAAAAATACTAAATCTACAATTAGTAGGACATCATTCTAAATTGCCCTACATACAGTTCTGATCTTAAAAAAAACCCATTTTATTCATACATTTCTTTTATCTATTATTAAAAGTTAACATGCAATCATTGTATTGCTTAATATACTCATTAAACACATGTACATACACACACACACATAATAAATGAAGGACATTGCTTACTTTCAGCTTTGGACAAAGTGCAGGGGTTGGAGTCAATCAAAGCCAGCTGAAAATGCTGTGAGAGAAAATTGGTAGAAATCAGTAAAAGCACATCCAGTGTGTCAGTTTTTTCTCACCACTGTCTGAATTTTCCATATCAAAGTAACCCACTGTGCATAACAGCGCTTTATTTATCAACAGCTGCCTGCAGCAATTCAGTCAATGGCATTGTCACAGTGGGAGCCCTGTCGTTTTCTGTGCGGCTCCACTCACTCGTGGCGGTAAGCTCGTTTTGATGTTGACAATAACTCCACACTTCCTGCATGTGCTTCATAATAAATGCATTACACAGTAAAGGCTATGGTATACCTTTATTTTGAAGCCAGCTCAGGACATTTTGACAAAGCCAACCACGTAAAACTATTTTCCTTTTAGACACGAAGTGTTCACGGTTTCTACATGTGTTTATACGGATTATTCTTTTTGTTGGTTGGAGAAAATTAAATCAAATATCAGTGTTGACAGTTCTCAGTCTTAATATGAAGGTAAATCCATGACTCTAAACCTGGAATGTGTATTAAAGCTTTGTGTTGGGCCTACCTTTAGGCTTGACTCGTAGTCTGTGTTGACTTTGAACATGAGACCCAGACGTAGGTGGATCTCCTTGGCCCGGGAGAACCCTGGGTCAATGTACAGCACCTCCTGGAATGCTTTGATCGCCCTACAGGAGACATGAAGGAAATGATAAAGAAAGGGAAGGGGGATGCTATCAAAAAGAGACAGATGATAAGACATAGAGTAAGACTGGATTGTAGTAGCTCCAGTTCAACTGTAATAAGCCTGTGGGAACCCAAAGTTAACGTGTTCCTTTGTTCTGGACCAAAGGAACCAAACAACAGGTGCGAACACAACCAAAGCTGCAGCTCATTCTGTTGGTCACACAGTTGCTGCTCTTTCAAGTCACGCTGCGTGTGTGCCATCTTGAACTGAATACTAAAGATGTTCCTTACACAGTAACTGAGAGACCGGTTCAAGTCTGATTAGCCTGTGTTGCTGTTGCTTCACAATCAGATGAATCAACTAATGTTGCAGCGGAAAGTTAGTCAATGCAAGCTTCATTTGCTTAATGCTGAAGTGCTGCAAGAGCTATAAGAAATGTAGCAAGTAAGTAGGAAATTCAACAAAGTTACCAGCATTTTCGAAATATTTATGGGTGAACGTGCCTCTGACAGTCTTCACCAGCAGCCATTGCCAACACTAGCCCATGCTTGCTTCATTATGCCTTTCATCTGTCCAGAGGTTTAAACTGGCTGATTCTTATTGGTAATCCAGCCAGAACAGATTCCTGTCTGGTTGTGGCGTTACCATGGAAACAACATGGGACAGCTTTACTCAAAAGGCAGTTTTTCAACTGGTAACAACACATGCATAGCCATGCTGAGCCATGTAAGGCTGGTCTCACATGCACAGATGCTCTTCTGTGGATAAGAAACCGCTCCTGAATGGATTTCACTTTGGCGTCAACAGGTTGATTCCACCCGACTCCAGGTGGAAATGTGTTGTGATTCATGCGCCGTGTATTATTTATATTTCTCTGTCCATTAGTTTAATCTTAAATTAAAAGAAATCATTTCAAGTGTTTACAATTTATATTTACTCATTTATATTATATTTATAGGAATATATAAATAGCTAAGCTAACTAGCTGCAAATTTACAGCAGAGGTTTGAGAGAGGTATTGATCTTCTCACATCATCTTCTCAGCCAATAAGGAGTTCTGTGTATTAATGTGGAATTATTCAAGTGAAATTGTACGCAAGAATGGAATATTGTTACACCCTTAATTACCACCGACTCATTAATATGTACTGTTTTTATGCAAATTAATTCAAATGAACGTTGGTACTCACCACTGAAAGGCATTATAGTGGAAGTAGACCATTCCCAGGCCATACAGAAAGGCAGCATTCTGGGTGGGATGGGAAAAAGGTGCAAGGTCATTACTACAATTAGTGAATTGTTACAGGAAATCAAACACATTTCAGATTCTCAATGTTTGACAAACCTAAAAAAAAATTAAACCTGCTCAAAAAAGTTATCAAAACTGTAACTGGAAAAGCATAATCTGTTTTTTTTCGCTAGTGTGCAATAAAAAATATATAATTCTATTGGTGGGAGAAAGTTCCCTGTTGAAGAAGTCAAGTCATGTCTCTCAAACACGTAATATATTTGTAAACTAAAGCTGTGCATATTACATAACCTTGCCTCTAACTTGCCAGAGTTCAGCAATCAGAACAACCAATAATGAGCAATCACTCTCACCGCAGTGTCACCTTAACAGGAAGAGAGTTCAAAAAGACTGACATGAAACCTGAAACCGCATCCTACACCAGCATCTAACCCAAATGAGACCATACATGCTTCCTGTGTATGAACGAATGAATGTGTGGGAAAGAAAGCATTGATGTGTGTGTAATTGAAGGAGAAAGTGAGCATGTAGACGTGTGTGTGTGTGTGTGTGTGTCTTACCTTCCAGTAGTCTGACTGTAAACTGTAGTACCTCTGGTATGCCGATAACGCTGTAATCAAATGAGAGGGAAGCTGAGAGTCAATCGAAGAAAAGATTGTGAGTAGTCAGCATTTATGTCAAGCTGGAATGGAGCCAGCTGCATGTCTGCAGATGCCTACGCTGTGTGTGCATGGGAAAACTAGCTGCACAAATGCCTACGTCCCTAAAGTTGTAATGAAAGTTAAAAAACACTTAAAAATATAAAAATCTTAGGTTAGTTAGGTGCTCAGAAATGAATTCAAAACCAAAGGAAGGTCCTCAGAGATGTGGTAATTGAGGTGTTTGTCAAACCACAGATGAAGACTAGACAATACAACTGACTACGTATCTCTGAACAAAGACGTGTGAGGAATGGATGACTGTACAAACCACTTGAGTGCAGATGAATAGGAGAGATTACTCACCTTTCGGGTAATCCTCCAAGAGGAGGTTGAAGTGGCCGAGCTGGCAGAATAACTCAGGCTCCACTTTGCCCTCTGCTTTAAGGATGAGCGAATCGTAGCAGCGAACAGCCTGGGGAGGGGGGCAAAAACAAACTGGCTCAACCGTGTGCATCTGTCAGATGTTCATACATGCACGATACGAGAGGAAAAGCATGTAACCATCCATGTCTGCATTATGCAAAAAAAAAAAAAAAAAGAAGAACATGTGGGGAGAAAGTGAGAGAGAATAGAGAGTTCACACAGAACTTCTGAAAGTCACAGCATGGCTGACGTCAGCTCCCTAATTCTGGCCAGGCTGACTCAAATTCTTCTCAGCAGATAAATATCAGCCCTAACTCTGGAATGAAGTTTGCTGAAGATAAGGCAGCTTGAGGCTTTTTTCTTTTTTTTTCTTAAAACTTCTTCTATTACAGATCTTCCTGCCTGATAAAAAATATACAACAGTGGCGGGTGCTTGTGAACTGGATTGAAACAACAAGATCTATGCAGTATGGCAGTGTTTTACCAGTTCGCTAAAAAAGCAGTGTGCAGTATCTCCATTGTATGTGATACACAACAGGCTTGTGTACTAATGTTTTCCTCCCCACATTTAACCATTTTGTGACGATCCTAGTGCACTCACTGAGCCTCCATGCAGGCAAACAACACCATTTATCACCAGTGACACAGTTACAGATGACTTATTGCTGTCATTAATCCCATGGGAAAAATTTGTTCTGTGCATTTCACCAATCCTCACTATTTAGACACAGTGAGCAGCTACAACGCAGCACCTGGGGAACATCTCCAGTCAGTTTAACTGTTTATAATGCTGGTAATTGGTGTTCTAGGAAAAGTTCCTCTATTGAGGTAGTTCACATTCAAAATTCAAACGTCTTTGCAAACAAAATAATTTTAAAAAATTCAAACTTTGAGAATGGACAGACAGTCCAGTGTGAGCCTCAGTGTAGATAATCCACAGAAACGTAACATATGAGAACACACACATGCTGAAAGTCTTCTGCCTGTTGTAGTTACTACAGTTTGAACAAATCTCCACTGGTACGACTGGACTGGGATACAGTGCTGTCAAAGAGAATTCAAAGTCCAAAGCAAAATACATTTCTGTACTGTCCAATTTAAACAATCATCCCAAGAACACAGAGCAGGTCCGGCAGCATCACATCTTTTCGTTAAAATGTCTTTGTGCCAACAGTCAATGTGCCAACAGTCGATGGAAGCATATTTAAATGGCTGCTGGGCCTGTGCTGATGTACCCTGAGAAGCAGGCTACAGGCTGCTCTCTAGCTATTCAGTTAAATTGAGATGCCAATGGGAACCTGAGCCCGCAGGACCGGTCCAAACTGTAAAAAGAAATCAAACACATATTGTCCATGTTCCTTTCCCCACCAAGGCAAATACACACAGGAGTGACCTCCCTGGCAGTCCAGTTTCTCTGGTGCCACACTGAGATCACATCAATGATAAGTCAGCTGGTCCCCAATGCCAAGTGCCGTTCTGCCATTCAAAGCCAAGGAGAGGCAGCTGCATGAGTCAGTGTAGAGAAAGGCTTCCAAGTTCATACAGAAGCGGACAATTTCTCGACCTCTCATCTCAGTTTTTATGGACGATCAACCTCAACCGCTTTTTATGGGAAAGTAAACTTCAAAACACACACAAACGCCTGCTGTTTGTCCTTGGTGGGTAGTGCTGCCAATGCCAAAACACAGTTACATAATCAAATATGTTCTACATGGTTATCAAGATACTGAAAAGTTAAAATTCTTTGCCAAGACCACATGCAGCAGATGCAGCTGCAAAATCAATGACAGAAAGGCTAAGTGCTGAGTGATGGAGAGGTTGAAGACCTCGTACTTCTTCACATCATGTAGGATACAGGGCAAGTTCTTGCTCTTCAGTCATGAGGATGTAGAAATTGTACTCAGAAGACAGATCAGTCCTAAGAACACAACTGTCAGCAGCAGTCCTCTGTCATTATCACAGGCGTTATCACTTCAACTCAGTGGCAATTTATACGGCCGGTAATTCATATACAACATAACTGTGAGAGATGGAGTAAGAATTGTCCCTAAAGCTGGATTTATGCTTGAAGTGAATGGTTAACAGGAGCCCCACAGTGGATTACAACCACGTACGTTTTGATATGTATGTGTAAGATTTTACCTGTTGATACCAACACAACAGCAGCAGATGAATGTATTTTACTGTCTTAGGCCTTGTCATGCTTTTATTATATTCATTCTTCCATCCACTTTGTGATTGCAGCGACGATGGTGAGGTGCATTTTCTCATTACTGACTAGGAGACGACTGCAAATAGGCTGCTACTACGTGTAATCACTGTTTCCATTCCATCATTCACTGTACCAGAAAACAGTGACTGTGGTAATGGAGGGTGGTTTTTCTAGATCTGTATTTATAAAAAGCAGCAGTTTACTGAGCTTTTCTTCATCTTCTTTAGTGTTGTCATCACTGTGAACACTCTCCAGCGGCATCGGGAACTAAGAGAAAACACAAGCAGCCCAGGCTGGCCAGTCACAGTTCTTGCAGTTCCCACTTCATCACCGTAACCTTGACGTATAGTTACATTTCTGAGGAGCTGCACAACAGCTACATGGGTTTGGAGCGTATGCACAAAGTCACATGATGCATACTTATAAAACCAACTTTATTCACTGAAAGAAGATTAAAATATGGGGATAAAAACCCAGACTGCTTTGAAACTATGCACTATTTAACATGTCAGTAACAATTTAGACATTTATTTCTAGAATTTCTTCCTTGAAATGGAGCCTAACCTTCTGTATATTCTATATTCAGGAGGGAGACCATTCCATCATCATGGATACGGTAATATTTGTCTGATGACTTGCCTTTTATTAATCTGCAACATGTAGACTAAGTGTGCCCATCTACCCTTGCACTGAGAAAAGAGTATTATTCTGCATGTAGACACAAATGCATGTGAAAACAGTTCACCAGTGAGTTTTTCTGCTAAATCAGAAAATATTTGCACAGAATTTGCTGTTACTAGTGTTCCCTGTTCACATACAGGTCTGTTCAAAAACACCATGAGTTTAGAGTCAATTATGATGTAAAAAAAAAAAAAACTAGATGGATGAGTTATTTTGGTCTGAGTGGTTGATTTGTAGAAGAGGACTTTGCTGACTCAGTACTTTTATGTCATTCATTTTGTATCAACCTGTGCAAAGTTTCCCAGAAGTACAATTCAGATTTGCCAGGCGCTGAGTCACAGCAACATCATACTAAAACCTGTGGAGACACTGACAGTATTACCTGGGATTTAGGTGTCATGTCAAACAGCACAAATGTTATCTTTCTCTTCTTGGTCTTTAAGGCTGCCAAGCAGTTGAGTCATACACTTTCTTTAACTCAGCAAAAATTCCAACTCCCATCTGGCAATAATATGAGAGTTGGTAAAACTGGCTTTCAGCACATTGCCAGTTTTTAAGGCAGCATCGAAGTGTACTTTGGCATTATGTTATCAACCATGCATTAACTCCCGACAATATCTACACTAGCTTGAAAGAAACACCTACACCAATTCTCCTGTGGTATCATGATGAGATCTGAAAGAATATTTAGGTTTACTTTGAGAATATGCACACCCTTTTAGACACAGACTAAAACAAAGAATGTAAACACTATTATCAGCAATTACACTTTCTAGTAAGTGGAGAACTGGGTCATACACCGAGCAACAGGCTAGCTAACCAGCATTATGTAAGAAACTGAAAATGTTGAGGAGTAGGGAGGATCTTTCCACCTTGCACAGGTAGGGCTGGTGGTAGGACAAAAAATGTGAGACGATATAAACCTTTTACTTTTAAGAGATTTTGCCATCCTCTTTATGCCATAGTATCTACAGTATTCCATTCATGTCTGGGGCTGTATGTGGCCATCGCCAACCATTGAGCAGGACCTGCACAAAGCTTTAACAATTGTTTAACAGTAATATTGTTTTTTTGCATCCTCGTGATGATTTACCTTTACTGGTCGCTTATTTAATTCACTGGATTAGCCAAAATATGTCTGTTAATCTGCAGATATTGTACAGACAACTGCAATACAATATGAAAAGTGTTGTAGCTACTCACACATGCTTTCCATCATGAGATCAGCTACTTTGCAGACAGTGCTATTAACTTATCAAACAATTTAACTCAATCAGAACCAATACACCAAGATCTGAAACAGATTATTTTATCAGATTATGTTGTAGCTGGGATTGTTAAATGATGCTATGGCCCCGTTTGCTCTAACGGACCAGGCATGTCTATAAGCCCTGACTGATTTCAAACTAGGACCCTGTGAGGCAACAGTGCCCAACAGTGCATCCGAAGATAAAATGAAGTGAAACAAAATGTTTTCAGTTTCATGCCACTTCAGACGACACTGACAACCCTTCTGTCTAACTTAAAAATCTATCTTTAAACTCATTACGTGCATACACTAGTTAGCTTCTGTTCTGTGTGCATGCTTGAGTCAAATAATATGCTAATGGCTGCAGGCAAATAGTATTATTTAAGTTATGCTATAAGAGAAACGCTGTCCCCTGCAGATGAATTATCATAACTATTTTGGCAGAGGTCAGCCACAGTGCAGTGCCTTAGTTAAGGGCAATGCAAAAGCAGGCGTAATAACCAACATGCATGTCTTTCGGTGTGGCCTTCCTGACCTCAAGGAAACGCACGCAGCCTAGTTACTGTTGGTGATACAGTGACCTAGTTCTGTCAGCAATGTTGAACCCACAGTTATCTGCATGTACACAAAGCAACAGTGAAGCGACACGACCACTCCAAAGTGCCAGACAGGGTAGTCACTCAAAACCAATGAGCTATGAGCAGAAATGGAATCATAGAGAATCCCTTAAAATTTTCGAATGAAAAATGTGACATAAATGAGACAATTCCTGCAAATTGAATGTTTTTAATCATTCTAAGCACACCCAAATACAGACTGTCTGTCTGACTGGAGTCAGACAGACGAAGTTAACTGCTTGTGAGGCCGCGTTCTGGTTCATTTGCCATTTTGTTTTCAAAACCCATTCTCGAGTGAGAAAACTATTAGGATTCAATGTGTCACAAATGCATTGTATCTTAACACAGCCAGATTTTTTTAATGCAGCCGAGAAAGACCTACAGTAAGCTTTCTGTTTCTTAAACACCCAGAACTAATGGTTTCTTGCCTCTGGGGATAATCATAAAGTAAAAATTCCACACTAATATAGTTGACCTAAACTACTGACCTAACAATCAGCATTTCCATGGTGTGTCATACTGCGTTTTCTATCATTTGATAGTCTGGTATCAGTGTGATAGGGATGCCATTTTTCTCTCCTACTTTCTGCTGCTCTCTATGGATCCAACTCTGGGTAATAGCATGTTCAATACCAACAGTCTGTTCTCTTTTTCAATTGAAAATCTGCATATCTGTGTGGAAGTTAACTTGTTGCTGTAACAAGATATGACTTCTCAGCTGTTCCCTTTTGTCAACATCAATTTTATTTGAATAGTCTTTCAGTCTTCTGCTGCATATAGAAATTTGTAAAATTGCAGTCACAATGCTATAACAACACTGACTAAAAAAGACAGCATTCTGTCACATTTGCTGACACTTGATTTGCTTAGTAGGGTCAGTCTGTGCCCTGCTGACAACAAAATGTCACTCACTAGATAGGTTGGCTTGGTATTAATGTGTGGGGTCAATAAACAGAGGTCCATTCTTTTGTTTGACACAACTGTATCATCTCAAGTCCATGTTAGCTACCTGACATACATAGTCCCCGTAGCACCTCTATGTAACAGTTAAGTCTTGTAACATGTGCTAACCTTGTAGCAAGATCTGGCTTTGACAATGTTGTTATAAACGTTACAACCACCATAAACACCACTGTCGTCAGCAACACATTCATCACGAGGCATAAAATAATCCTTGTTTGCGCCAAGAGTGAAGAGGTTGTCTGAGTGACATGGCCCATAATATGCACCACTGACAAACCAATTCCAAGGGGTATGTCACAAAACAGTTTACACAACAGGGTGGGCTGTTTCAAGATGGCTGGTGAAATTATGAGACAAAGCATATAAAACACTTTAAAACTTTTTTTTTTTTTTTTTTTTTTTTTTTTTAAAATCAACAAAATGTGTGTTATACCACTGCATCAGCACTGTTTAAAATCCTACTAGGGAGCGAAGTAACACAAGTTGATAAGCTTGCTCTGCTTTGTAATAAAGGAAGTGCCCAACTTGATTCATGCCAAATACATTGGTTGCATTGCACGCTGTTCATATTCTTTAGCAAGAGTGGTACACCAGTGCTTTCTGCTGCTTCTGTGCAGCTAACGCCAGATGAGCAGCTACACTTCCTAGGTATCCCACACCACCTAGCGAGCAGATTCGTGGATGGCCCCTCAAACCACGAGCTGTCAAAGCACCATCTTCAATACATCATCCACAGTTGAAGATAAATTTACAAGAGAGAGGCTTTGCTCTTTGTTGGCCCAGCAGTGTGTTCAGCACAGGTGGACGGTGCCTGTTTTATCACGTAGCTTTCTAGTCCGAGAGTGCATGCAGAACCAAAGAGGGGCAATGAAAACTGTAAACAAAGGATCCTGACACCACCTAAGTCGGCAAAGGGAACACGCCTTTACAATGAGCCAAGATCCTAGCGGAAACTTAAGACAACACTTCAGAAACACACGAACGATCCGGAGCAATATATTAATATCAAATTGGTAATACAGCTATCAGTGTCACTCCGCCATGTCCCGCCATCTTGGACAGGCAGCCAGCCATTAACGTTACTTGTAACGTTTGTCAACTCGTTCACATTGACTCCAAACGAAAAACGACTTGAACGCGTCCTGAAGTATTTTCAGTGGAGCTGTGCAATGTCACAAAAACAACCTAGCCCACCACATTGTGGCCAACATGCCAGGTCTATGCAAATCATACGGGTACTGGCTAACCTTACCAAATAACGTAAACGCGAAAGCTGTATTTGGTGCACCCTGGAAGACGGCTACAACATTAACGTTACTTCTACCAACGATGGAAGGGTTATAGCCTTTAAAGGATACTTATATGTTTTAGGCTGGATGTGAGAGTGCAACGCTTGCGACAAAACAACCTCACGACGACATAAAACTTTCCTCGTTAGAGTGCAATGTTTCCAGTAATCAATGTGCTACACAAAACCGTGACGACGTTGTGTTGTTGGTGGTACGATTGCAAGTACACAAGCATACGTTGTATGGAATAGCTACCCAGCTAACAGGGAAGGGCGGTTGCCTCACAAACGCTATCATACGTTAACGTTAACAAGCTAGTTAAGCCGAGAGAGTCGTAGCTAGTTGGCTATCCTGGCTAGCGACACCGCGTAGCCGCAGGTGCAGGGTCGCTCTTCATCGGATGAGAGTAGCTAACCAGCAAGCTAGCTGAATGGCTAAAAGAGGGGCTGCGGCTAGCTGGCCTTGGTCTCCTTAGCGAGTGGGCCACTTGCATTCAGACTGGCTTGCTACTTAGAGAGCAAATTCACTGCCATGCATGCTAGGAGGTTGGAGTAAGTCCTGTTGATCAGGATGCTGCTTGGTTGTAAAATACATCCAGTTAGATTTGCTACCTTCATCAACAGGGCCTTCGTTCTGGCGCCATCTTCATGAAGCTTCTGAAATCCAAACAGTGAGCTGCAAACAAGAAGACAACATAGGCGGCTCAGTATCACTTGCAGAGCGGCTCAGAGACATTTTCGACATACGAGAAACGAAAACAATTCATTTTCAAACTATGCGTGTATGTGAGTGCAAGGGGTTACTTTTCCGACCTGTCGATCCCGACCAAACTGTCCCTCTCCTGGGCTGTCAGTGTCGGAAAGTCCTCCTCTGTTTCACTCGCTTTTCCCGCCGCCATTTTCTTTCCCTCATCACCACTAGAAGAAGCCGAGCCGAGACTCCGAGCAGCAGCGCAGGCAGCAACGGCGAGAGACACACCGCACGATTGCATGGAAAATCGCGACGCGGGGACAAACGCGTGGCTCCGCCGAATCAAAGAAGAAAAACTGAAGAAAACAAAATGATCAAAAACTTTTTCCCAGGATGAAAAGATGCGATTCGATATAGTAAATCCTTTCGGGGGGACAGAAGCGCTCTCCGGGTGGCTCCTCAGTCGTCACATCTTTCATCACAAAGTGATCTTGTGCCGCTATCTGAATGAGAATAACTGAGTACAATATTCAAAATGTGAGTATTTCACAATAAAATGCGTTTCGGCCGCGAAGATAAAGTTGTTATAATTGTGTCACCTAAGCGAACCCACGCGCCGCTGTAGCCACGCCCTCTCCTCCCTCTTCAGCCAATAGGAGCGACTGCATCCTACCATATGACTTCCCTGCTATATCATTCTTTTATCTTAAATATTCATATTTCCCTGCAAACCACGGATCATTTATATCCTAATTATTGTAGAAGGGTATCAAAAATATTTAATGTCTGGACGTGTGTGTCAACCAATTGCATTAAAGTGCGAGAGCTTTGTTTCCCTGACAAATGCAATAATTTCCACACGGTAGAAATAATCATCCCGTATTCAGTGATATGTATTGACACTTGGGTGTCAGTTGTCGTTTTCCCTTACATGCTGGTTAAACGATGACTGCAATGCATCATTCGTTCCGAGCCTTTCACACCATTCAGCCTTTATTTCAAAGTGCCAACATAGTTCTATGATATCTTCCTCATACGGAGAAAAACTTGCAGCATTTTAGAAATAAAGTTGATAAATTGCTCTGCCTAATCAAACGATATCAGAGCATATTAACTGACGTGGCAATGCATCATAAAGTAGGCGTGGTTTAGTATTGTCAACATCCTGGTGACATAACTAGTTTCTCCAAAATGGCGACGGTGGACCAGAGAGAAGGTGAGTGATTTTGCTTGTTAAAAATAAAGGCGGTGTTACCCTCATAAGTATTGGAATATATAAGCTTTTCCACCAGCGATAATAAAATTAGGACACGCTCTCGACCTCAATGCTTTCACAGTCTGAAAAGGAAATATTAGTGTGCAAGATATTGAATTGGTAGCCATTTGACGCTAGCTAGCTAATATTAGCATCCCCAGTCATTTACATAGAATAAACAAGCAGCCCTCAGAGCCTGTTGTAGCTCGACTGCCCATACACACTTGAAGGTTCACTTTTATGTTTTGAGTTTGAACAGTCAAATAAAGGGCGCTGTCCATTATCAAGTCATTTGAAATACGTCTGTAAAGTAAACGAGGTGTATTACCATTCAGTGTGTACACAGCCCTCATTCTCCCTTCCATTCCGAAGGGCTGGTGGTTGTATATCTGTAGTATTGACTTTGTTAACTTTTTATCCTTGTCTTATAGCAGGTCAGGACGACCCAGAGAGTGAAGATGAGGTGTATGAGGTTGTGGACCTGACAGAATATGCCCGGAGGCACCAGTGGTGGAGCAGGGTGTTTGGGAACAATTCAGGCCCGATTGCTGAGAAGTACTCTGTGGCCACTCAGCTCATGATGGGAGGGGTGACTGGATGGTAGGGCCCGGGGATCTGTCTGCTCATGGGGTCACATCTGGATCAATTGAGGCTATATAACACTGTCTTCTGACAAAAGAACATTAACCCAACTTGACTGAGTTAATTTAGTAACACGTTAGAAACAACTGATAGTAGCGCATACTGCTAGCAAGGCAATAACATGACATGTGATTAAATCATTGTAATTAAGTGTCATTGTTACTTAAAGAACACTCCTCCATTCTTCTCGACACATACAGGTGTGCTGGTTACCTCTTCCAGAGAGTTGGGAAGATAGCTGCAACTGCTGTTGGTGGAGGGTTCCTTCTTTTACAGGCAAGAATACCATAACCTCAGTAATTAAATATTCACTACATCAACGTTGTCTCTCGGTGATAGAAAAAAAGTGCATCCTTTGCAAGATTAATTTTTTGCTCATTTACTTCATTGACAACAGGATGCCAGCTGACCAGCTAGATGCTCAGCTTATCCCTTTTCTACAGCAGAAATACTAGTATTGTATGTCAGCTGGCGCTAGGTGGATGTAGGCCATCTGGATTCTTACGGGGTGTTGCAGTGTGTTATCTTGCTTGATAAAAAATGTTTGTGTAACCAAATAAATTGCACCTGAGACAGAGTTAATTTATTGTCAGGCTGAGATGAGAATTTATGTTGGTTCCATTTTCCATAAGAGGTGTTTTCAGGAAAAACATCTTCCTGAACTTGATGTTCCCTGGATACGTATTTATATATTTTGAAAAAAGCTGGTGCACACCACATCCTTTTTTAAATACATAAATGATTTAACCTGGAACAAATCACCAGTCTCTACTGAAAGAAGACCTTTAAAGGTTCTATGTTAGGGACAGAATCATCTGTGTCTCTTAATGAAATTTGAATACCTTTTTTAATAAGGTAAATAGAATTTGTTTTGCAGACAGGTCTAGAGAGTCTCACACAGTTTTAAGTTAACTGCCAGACAGTGATGCGATAGAGCACAGAAAGATTCAGTGCATGAGACCAACAAGGGGCCATTAGCTCAGTAGCGTGCAATTAAATGTGACTTATTAGTGCAAATATATAATGCCAGCATAACATGTCATGCAGGCAGCAGTTTTGAACTGAATGTTTCCAATAAGGTATATTGTGCTTCAATGTGGGAAACTGGGTTGAAAACAAATGCAGTACAAAATAAAGCATTAACTATCTATTATATTAACTACTATACATGTGCGGAATCAGTTCTGAACACGACTCTTTTTCTACAGATCGCCAATCACAGTGGCTACGTGCAGGTAGACTGGAAGAAAGTGGAAAAGGACGTGAACAAAGCAAAGAAACACTTGAAGAAGAAAGCAAACAAAGCAGCCCCTGAAATAAACACATTCATTGAGGAGGTAAAGGTACCTGTAACAAAGCTTGCTTTTTCTTTCACGCTTTTGCTTGTTTTAATTGACGACTAAATCAAAGTCAATGTCTTTTTGTCAACTAGAGAAAGGCACCTAGCCTCACACCTAACATACTTCTGACATGTAATTAATTAGCGCTAAATTCATGTCTTTTTCTTTTATGTCCTGGTTGTGGTGGGGTGGATTTGTTCTTTATTTGCAAAGTAGTAATGCCCTCTAGTGGGCTGTTAGCCAAACTACACTCACTAGCTGTGACACAGCAGGCTCAACAGGGATGATAGATACATCCTGATACCAGTATGGCTGTTTGGTGGTCTATCTATTCTCAGTATATAGAATCATTAAGTTAGTCAGTTGATGGGTTTTAATCTGTGGTATTTCCATTTTTAAAATTTCTTCTCATCTTGATTATTTTCCTGGCTATTTCTCCAGCATCACTCAACCAGTTAACCCCCGTTAATCCGTCTGTTCATTTTAAGATCTTATAGTCTAATGTTCTGTCTTTCCTCTCTCCTCCTATGCAGGCCACAGACTTTATAAAGAGGAACATCGTCCTGTCCAGCGGGTTTGTTGGTGGCTTCTTTCTGGGTTTGGCCTCCTAAAGCTGCTGCACACGCTGCAGTCTCCTCTTACTGTGAATCACATCGCTACATAGGTCACTTTTATCTCCATTGTTTACCTCTCGGCCCCATGTGTGCATTGATTTATCTTTTAATGAACTGAACGGGGGGATTATGTTGAACATTAAAGCATGATCTGTTGTGACAGTGGTATACTCTTGCTATAGTTTAAAATCAATCCTTGCTAATTATCTCCTTTGGGGTGGGGGGTGGTGATTGGTTAAATACACATTGTGAAGTGTGTATGAGGCGGTCAGTAGAGAATTGAGGTACTTGGATTGTACTGTGAAGACTGTCTTCTGTGGGGCCCATCAAGGCTCTTTGCCAGACTGCTAAATATGTCAAGCTGCCACAAACTAGCACAGACGCGTCTCAATCGTCCAACCCCTCATCTATTTACCCGGTGGATGCCGATCTCGTATAGTTATAAGTTGGCATGTGTGGGCGCCATTGTAAATATATAGCTAACCCCTTTTCAGAGCTGTAAATATTATATAAACAACACAGAAGGCAGCAGAGTGGGAAGTTAACACCATCCCCCAGTCTATTGCTTCGAGGTATTTTTTATGTAGCTGTGAAGTTTGGCGAGGTTTATGTGCCATTGAAGCAAACACAATGCTGTTTTTAAAGTTTATCACACTGGCTCGGGCTCTAAAGAAAGGTATTTTTCCACCCTAAGCGGGAGTTTTTCTTGATATACAACACATATCACGTGCGTTAATCACAACTAAATGTTAAATCTGTTAATATGCTCTACTTTGGACGGACAACAGAGTATGAAATACAGATTCTGTATACCCATAATCCTCAGCTCCACAATGCCCATTTAATGACAGGATGAGCATCTGCTGTACCCTAATTACCACCATCACAAGCTAGACACCAAAAGAGACACTAGTCCTGTCATTAAGGAGCATAATGGAGCAGAGACTGTGACTCCTACGCCCTCGCTACTGTCGTTGTGCATTTAGTAGTGTCAGTGTAGCAATAACATAACAGCGACGCTGCCGAGTTGTACATCATTACGTTAATTATACAGATAGGATATCCACACACGGGGGACGAGTTAAGGTGATCACAGGTTGCTTATTTTGTTTATTGCCTTTTTCTTCCAGTGCAATATACAGTGACGTTTGAGATGTAAGTTTTGTTTTGAAGAGCTTGTTATGTCTTCATCTGGCATTTTGTATGCTCATATTCCCTCATTGTTTCTATTTAATATTATTTTTATAACTTTATTTGAGCTGTATGAATTTTGTTGCGTGTCTCTTGAAATAAAGATGCCTGGTTTTGTTTCGAGTTACAATAAAATAAAGACAGGATACATTTATCTGAAGCGATTTGAGATTGTTTCTCAGGGAGAGGGTGAGGGGCTAAACGGGGTAGGAAGTCTTATGTCGCTTCTAGTTGATTGTGCCCTTAGTTAAATTTTATAAACCAGGGTCCCATTTGAAAATAATGTAATTCTCAAAGCTCAGTAAATTGTATTTCTCTCCTGTTACATGGATGGAAACGCATTGGCGTTTTGTCTCAAGGACTCAAGAAGTCTCGGGGCAGTTTGAACATGTGATGCAATAAGACGATGGATGAATAGTGGCAAAATTCCCTCTTTTTGCACTTGCTGGACTGTAACTTTGGAAAATATCCACTTCATTTGTCTAACTCGGATGTTGTAGCCTCATGTTAACTTCAGATAGTCAGGTTGTTAATAACCACACTGCGTCGTCGTTTATTGTTATTTACAGATATGAATATATACAGTATAGTATTTACAGGAAAGGGTGGAACCTAAGCACATCTGACAGCACAGCAGACAAAGTATAAAACATGGCAAACTTGGAACACAAGAACTTTTTCCTTAATACGTTATAATAATAATTACTGCTACAAGATTACCTGTATTTCATTGGTGCTGAAAATGAAAGGAAAATGTGGCCAGAATATCAATCTGTGGGGCTTTCATTAGAGGTATTACTGTGAAAAATGTATTTCCATTTCATGTTGTGAAATAAAAAAGGTTCACTTTTATTTAAAAAGAAAAGGTTTAACATAAAAAAGGGATTTTAACACAAAGCTGCTTGTCCAGTCTTTCCAGGCAGTAACTGTTGTTCAAATGAATGCTGCTATTTAAGGTCTTTATTCTTTAGATGGGCATTTTGAGGAGGGCACACTCTGTCAGCAGTGTCAGGGTGGTGATCATGTATCTGCTGTTGGAGATCTGAAAGGAAAAGTAAAAAAATATTAGTTCAGCACTTATCTTTCCTTGTGTGTGTTTAAGAAACTAAGAAAAGAAAACTTTATGGGCTGTTTCTGTCAGGTGGTACCTTGACCCTGCCGCTGTCCTTGGCTGAACCCAATGCTGTGGAGACCTGTTTCAGACTTCCTGCTGACAGATCTAGCCTGAAGTGTCTGTAGAAGTGGCTCTTCAGCCCCTGCATGAACCTCATCACCTCCTCAATATCAATACTACCTCCCTCTTCAACCTGCTCCCGTCCCTCATTCTCCTCCTGTCGATCCTTTCTCACACTGCTCCACAGCTCCCAGGCGTCTTGGGGGTTAACTGTGTAGGTGATCTGCAGTGGTGGCACAACTGGAAGAGTCCAAATCATTTTAAGGTGCTGGATGCTGGATTCAGTGTGGCAGTTAGTCCATAATGCCACCAGCCATTGTAGACTGGTATGGCTGATTTCCAGGGGCCCAAAGCAGCAGTCAAAGTTCTGCTGGAACCAGGATTTGACCAGAGCAGTGAGACCCTCTGGCCCACTGCTGCCGAAGAGCGGCAGACAGATGAAGTCTTTCGGAAGTGAGCGCAGGTAATCGGGGTTGCCGTTGATGCAGGTCAGCCAGCCGCTCCATACCGACCTCTGAGGTTCATCCTGGCCGGCAAACAAAGGCTTTGAATGAATCTGTGGTGGGAGAGGGAACAGTTAAAAACAGCAACATAAGGCATAATGAAGATCCAAAAAACTCACACACACACATTGTTTGCTTAAAACTCCACCTTTGTACCACATATCTACGTGGTGAAGACCGGCTTAGAAAAGAAAAAAAATCATTTTCGTATGGCACGAAGTGACACTATCACCCTGAAAGACTTCTCCATCTGGACAGAATCCTGTGCTTACTGCTTACCTGGATGAGGACAGTCTCAGCATCATCATCCGTCTCCGTCATTCCCTGCACCACAGAGAAGGACACTCTGAAGCTGCTGTGTGATCCCTCCACTTCCACCGCCATGCCTTGCTGCTTCTCTGCAGCAATAAACGCTGAGAGCTGCCTGGAGTAGCTCTTGAGCTGCGTGTGTCTGAACTGATACAGAGGAGTAACGTATGACAGCTTCCACTCCATTTTCAACAGTAAGGCCAGATGCTCTGGATTCACCTTCTCCTGTGGCAAGGAAAGATAGAGAAGATGACCATACTGTGTCTCTCTCTCTCTTCAGAAATGAAAATATGGCTATTTATTATGCATGTTTACTGGACAACAAAAATAGATTAAAAAAAAAAGCATGGACAACAATGGCTTGGATGGACTCACAGTGATATTATGTGACTTTGGAGCTCTTCTGCTGGTGTTGAGCCTCCGTGCTGTCAACGCTGGAGTTAAGCTGAACCGCGAAGCAGCACCCAAGCAACTGCGGTATGACTGCCGGTAGTTCTTGCTTTTGCTCCTCCTCTGAACTATAACACTGTTGAGGGGAGTCCTCGCCACACTGAAAATCACACACAAACCACAATAAGATCAATTTCTTCTGGTGATTACCGTACCAGTTCGTAATACAGGTAGTCATTACAATGTTTTTTATAGAACTTGAAGCCAAATTGTGGTGCAAACAAGTGTGTTGAAAATACCCTCCTTTTATGTCAAGTTTTGGGACCATGTTCTCTTACATGATGAAATTTCACGTTTTATAGCCATCTGTCAATCCGACGTGGAGTGAATCTTTGATACTCAGAAGATAGACTTTGGGTGAAGTATGACTTAAAGATCAGTTGGGCCCACTTGAATGGTGTTTCTTTAAAAAATAACAGCAACAACACTAAGCATTGCCAAACCAAAACTTTGCTAATAGGCTACTGCTTTCTTATGTCCCCTCACAATAACATAGCAAAGAGAAACCACTGTACGGATACACTAAGTGCAATTTTTCCATAGTTACAGATATCATAAAAGGACAAGAAACGTCAGATAAAGCTTCACTTTGTCAGTAGAATTAAACATAATACACATTGGGCGTCCGTTTTGGGTTGCGCCCTTTTGTTTTATTTTGAAGGATTTGAATAAGAGAGGAAACAAGTACATTGCTCCTTTGGTAAATAGGATATTTGCCGAATAGAAAAGCGAGAGCCAACGATTTGTAAAACGTCTTGTATATCATTTTAATAGACTGTCATATTTCAAGAAAAGCTAGGCAGAATTAAACTAGCCGATTACTAAATGTTATTTGGTGCGGCAGTCTCTTCATAGGGACAACAGCGCAACGTATCGGGGTTAGAGGAGCCGTAATACTCTGTCAATCAAACTCTGCTGTTTTTATTGTCGCGAAGGGAAAGAAAAATGTGTAGAAAATAGTACGTTTTTAGAGTGAAATAGATAGAGCTTTACCTGTTATGAGGTCGCTCCATGTCTAGCGTACCGAATGAAAACGGAAACAAATTTGAACGTCGCGCTTTCCCAGGAGTCTGCGCGGTTAGATATAGCCAATCACATCAAACCAAACAGGAAGTGGGCTTTTTATTGATTTATTTATTTTTTAACAAATATTTTTCGGAGTAAAGCAAATATAAAATGTGTAAATATACAATATTTAATAAAGAAAACGCAAAAATGACAAAGAAAGGGTGACAGAAAGAGAAATAAAACGGACAATTTGATACAATTGACAAGATTAGCAGACAGCAGATTAAATGTCTGTCTTTTCTGGACTGAACTAAACCCTTCCTTTTTTGTTTGTGTCTTCTTGAGATGTGGGCAGATGTCAACTACTTCAGAATATAGCTCATTATTTGAGAACAGTATGAGTAAATTCATAATACAGTATTATACTGTAGGTATAGGTTTGTCAGCAATATACTGTACAGCCCGGAATGACAGAAATTATTCTACAGCAAATCAAAAAGATTAAAAGGACTGAATCATTAGAACTGATGTCAACTAACTAAGGGAAGGAAGGGAGGAAAAGTTGGAGGACCTATAGATTTACATTCATAAAATGTGCAGACACTCGTGTGTGTGTGTGTGTGTGTGTGTGTGTGTGTGTGTG
The DNA here is from genome assembly GCF_002260705.1 of Seriola dumerili. Taxonomy (NCBI): domain Eukaryota; kingdom Metazoa; phylum Chordata; class Actinopteri; order Carangiformes; family Carangidae; genus Seriola; species Seriola dumerili. The sequence goes on along the minus strand of NW_019174360.1, from coordinate 4,249,467 downwards.
TGTGTGTGTGTGTGTGTGCGGCTGCATGCATGTACTTGTATCACTGACATTATAGGAACTCAGTTAGGTGTATAGTTGTTATGGTTAAATGTCAGTCTCTGGGGAATTAATGTAAGTAAATGTAATGTGTGCCCAATTTACAAAAAGAAGTGTGTGTATTTGAATCAGTTTGTGCGCCTGTTTCATGAGCTGCCAGTTTCACATGCAACCACTGGTCCCCCTCCCTGTTACCATGGAAACTGTGCTCTTTTCTTTTTTTCTCCCCATGTATGGTATCTCCCTACTTTCTTTTTATTCTTCTTTTCTTTCTCTCCATCTTATCACTTACCTATCTTACGTACTTTCCTCCAGATTTATTTCTGCCAGCCTTTCATTTGCCTTTACCCTATAGTTGTGTGAGCTCGTGTGTATGTGTGTGTGCATTTTTAGGTTTTGCAAGTACCTATGTATTGAATGGAGGGCTGTTCAATAGCACATACACTGCCATGCATAGATATGATGACCACATCAACAGCCAATCACATTATTGGTAGCTGCTGGGGGGCTTCAACCAATGGGGGAAGCTCGCAGATGATGTGTGAGCAGAAGGGATGCAGCGCCATGGAAACTGCAGAGGGTGCCATCAGAAAAGAGCGCACTCTAGTGGCACCAGATGTCTTTGTTTATCACCATCTGCATGGCTGAGTTTAACTTTCTGCTTGAGAGGATATCTATTGCTTTTTGGTACTTATGTCTCTCAGTTGAAACTTTTCTTTTTGTTAGTTATCTATTTTGTTACTTTTTTGTCTCTGCACTGGATAGAAGACCGGCTGATTTGAATATAAATGGATTAAATTTGGAGTTTGTTTTAATGTGGGATATTGAATAGGTAGGATAAAATTTAAAGGACATTATACACTGATAGATCAAACAAATTTAACATTAAAATATATATATATATACTTTATTAAATCATGAACTTAAAAATTTAATTTTATTTCATAAAATAGTCACTCCAGCAACACATTTGGGACATCAGTCTTTTTGTGTGTGTGTAAAATATATTTGACAGCGTAAGTAGTGGTAATTCCCCAAATGAACAGGTAAATGGTTATGGCTATGGCCATACTTTATGAAATTAAATTGAGTGTTAATTGTATATTAGGTGAACCGCTGAATTTGGTGGAGCACTGCGTACAGAAAATGAAGCATGTTACATACATATTACAACAAAGAGGATAAAGATGGATCAAGTTAGACCATTATTCTATTATAAAATGAAATTATTCCTGATTAGATTTTCAGCTTTGTTCTAAACATCTCAATCAGAAGTTCTTTCAGAAATGCACTGTGCTACATTAGAAGATATTCAAAAATGGAGCAGCGGGAGGTATATGATTCCTGTCATCACCTCTAGGGGGCGTGACCAACACATCTCAGTGCTTATCCCCCCACACCTGAGGAAATTCCACCTGCGTCCCTGCACCTGCCACCTGCACCACAGAAACTGCTGCACCTGCAGATAGATTACATGGAAGTAAATAAACTTAATCCAAACATTAGCGCACACCAATCGCCTCTTCCACGTTCTCCGGAGCCTTTTGCTAAAATGTTACCCGTTACCCACGAGAGAAAAATGATTTAGATTTGCTAGATAATCGTACAAATTCCAGTGGTTAGAGCTGAGCATCAAAACACACACATTTGTATCAGTATCCCATTGTCAGCGTCAAATTAATGAAATAATATAGACACTAAGCTGCCCCTCATTTTGCTGAGGAACCTCCCTAACGACCCATGGGAATTTGGGAATCACTAAAAATTGCAATCTTGCCTTTTTCTATTCTGTCTGAGAAAATGCACTTGTTTATTCGTAGGGCTGGCAGGCAGTGCATGGGAAATAAGTTATTGCTGACAGAGGAGATAATTTATATAGGAATAGACTGCATGTTAAAAGGATGGAGATAAGAAGGAGAAAGGCTGACGTAAGTGATGGGGTATGGATGGTCGACGCTTGCGCGGGATACACTGGATGCAACCGTTGGAGGAGATTAGGAAACTGCGCCTAAATCGGACCCCTATCGGGCGCCATCTTGGCTCGAGCGACTCTGATATACAAATCTGGGCCCACTCTCCGGGGCCATTTTGGCTCTAGTCGGACCAGTTTCCTGGACGATAGAGGGAGGGGCCTGGCATTTCTGGAAGTCGGGGGAACAGCCAGTCAAAGCCAGCCAGCATCTGAGCCAGCACAGGAACGGGAGCAACGGTGGACGAAGGGTGGGCTGTGTGGGAATACGATATACTTGCATTATTCACCCATACAGACGGTGTATGCAACGGAGCAGTCGTCGACATGAACGTGAAGGTCTTCATTTTGGGCTCGGGAAGCTGAAGCATATTGCAGCCTGGTCACATTACGTTTTCAGTGGGATAAGCCATCTGTGATACACTGGGTGTGCTCAGCGCAATAACGGCGCGAGCCAACCGGTTATTCCATCGACAGCTAGCTCATATTAACCCAGCTAGCCAACCATTTTCGAGAGCCCCGTTAGCTTGCGGTGAAGAGAGCATCTTGGTCGGTGCGGGAAGTGTCTGTGGATGCTACTGAGGGAGTCTTCTACCTGGCCGTATCCAGCAGCAAGATACGAAGCCGAGGCATGCAAAAAGGGGTGTTTTTTTGCAAACGAGCGAGGAAATCTCCACGCCCTGGGGTCTGGTCTATGGTTACTATTTAGCTAGCTCGCTGGCTAGCCAGCCTACCAGGAGAGTAGCTCAGGAGAAGGTGGGGCCGCGGAGTGACAGCCTTGGACGCCAGCTAATGTGGCTAGCCGGCTAACCTGGACACTTGAGTGGCCACTGGTTTTCCTGACACTGATATCGAGGGGTTTAAATTACCAGCAGCGTGCAGTCTGGTACAATAGAAACTGCATTTAGCAAGAAAATACGTTATCATTGATTCCTCCAAAACCCGTGTGGGTGGGATATCTCGAGGAGAGCATCCTCGTTTACCTGAATGACCATGGCGGACGACGACGTGCTGTTCGAGGATGTCTACGAGCTGTGCGAGGTGATCGGAAAGTAAGTAATGTCATTAATATGCAAGCTTGCGTTGTTTATTTGTTTTTGATTGTTGTGGGTGTTTCTCTAACATCCTCTCCTCGGCCACACAGCACAGCTACAGGGGCCATGCTTAAATTGTCTGGATGCTTTTCTTGTGCTTAGGCCTGCAGGATTTTCAGTGGGAAAGTTCAGTGGGTAGACGAGGTGAGGTTGCTTTTTAAAGTGCAGTGCAGTTTAACGGAACATGGGGTTCAATAGCAGACACATAATTTCGTAACATGCATGCAAAGAGTCACAGACGGTGCTCGACACCATGACTTCCATGCAGGAAAGTGAATTTGATAATAGGTTGAAAATGTGAGGTAGTATAGGTCTTGTCCCCCTACCTTGTTTAAATATACCCTTATAATCGAAGAGCTGTAAGTTTTTGCTAAATGTCAGTCACCGTTTATTATAGTTGGTCAATAAATTAATTCTCAGTTTTAGCTGACAGGCTGTCAGCCTGGGTTTGAAAGACAGGACATGTGGAAGAATCATCTGGTTGCTCATGTACAATAGTCTGCAGACAGGTTTTTCGTTCTTCCAATCCTCCTGTTTGACAGAAGCCACACCTGCATACTGTCACTGTCAGATTGGCTAGCCAGTCAAACACCCAGTGAAGGTGTCAGAGCAAGGCATAGCTCTTTAAAAAAAAATACAATGGTGAAGTGGTTATGTTGTCATGTAAATCACGAGGTCAGCGGAGACAAATTTAAACCATGCAGTGCCAAGGTTAAAGGAGCCATGGAAATTGAAAATTCCCTCAGTATGCATGTTACTTCTATGTGGTCAGACTTGCTCCTCCACTCCTCCTGGAAGTGAGGCAGGAAGGCTGACAGGCCCGTGGCAGTCCTGGGCTACCAGTCAGTCCCCTCCCCCCTACAAGCTTCACTCACTGGAGGTCTGAGGGTCCATTAAGTTTGTTGTAGGGGAAAGAGGCAAACACTCTCAGGACCCTCAGGCCCTGTTCTTTATCCTGAGACTTCCTGTTGCCTTGGTTACTAATTGACAGTTGGTCCAGGACCACTACCTTGGAGTCCCAGTAACGGATACAAGGAGCCACTGGCAAGAGTCGGTGCAGTTATTAGATAGTACGAATCACATAAGGTGGTAAATACAAGGAAAGTGGAAATATTTTCTTTGGGTCCACCGGCCATTACGAATGATAGATGAAGAAGTGTTTGCTCATTTTAATTTACTTTGCTTGATCCCACGACCGGGTCAAACAATATAAACTTTTTTGATAGTTTTATCCACCTTAGCTGACAGAAGAGGGCAGTTTTGCCATATAAGCCATGCAATTATGTCAGCTTCCACGTGTTGTTTTTTCTGCAGTTGTTAATTGCATAGCAAAACCTGTATAGGCTGCATGGAGTGCCACATTTGTTGATGTAAATATATCCAGGCCCCCACATGTTTGGTACTCCCCTGCAGTCATAAGCAAACACTGAGAAATATTGCACAAATACTTTCTTGGGTGTGCTGAGCAGTTTTGTAGGTGTGGTCACGCAGTCCAGGCAGGTCATAAGAAGAGTAATACATGACTGAATTGTAGTCTGGACTGGAGCATATCTTGTAAAGAAGAAGAAGCTCTAGTAAAGAAGTGAGGTGCCACATTTATGTCACAAAAAATCCCATAAAATCCTTCTTATCCTTCCAGTTCTTTTGTGAAAGTGCAGTTGATGGATCAAGTGTGTTGAGTTCTGGTGTCTTGGGATGTGTTGCAGGAAGGGGGGGGGGGTCATTTTTCCTCAGCTCAGAGTGGGAGGGGAAGGGAGGCTGAGGCAGATCAATGGAGACAAGTGGAGTTGGAATATGGGATGGCCCTGAGGCTAAGGATATAAATAATGCCAGCAGACATTGACTGCAGTACTCTCCCACTTTGTTTTTAACCTCATGTTTTACTGTCAGCACTACTGTAGGTACCGGACAACATGGCAGACAGCAGAAACCTGATGATGTTAATTAATAAAAAATTGATATGAAAATGATTTATAGCCACAGGAAGCCGTCGTTAAAACCCTATTGCATTGTTATCTTTTCTGGTTTTAATATATTCTTCTACATTTTAGCCGAAGTACGTTTGGTAAGATTTACACTAAATGGACTGAAAGCAAGATGACGATCGGTCCATTTATTGGGTTAAATGGATTGACAATATGATGTCAGGAAAATTCTTCCCGGGCTTTCATTGCTTTGTTTTTTCATGTGCCTCCGCCTTAAAAGAAATTTCAGGAATTTATTTTTATTTTTTGACTCTGACTCAATTGAAAAATAGTACAATTGAGAGTGAGTGAAAGTAACAAATTAATAAGTTTGTAGTAGTTAGTTTGTCCTTTACCTTGTGCCATATAAATGAGAAAAAATTGTCATGGTGATTTGTCTCACATTATTGGATAATCTTGGTGCTGTTGTATACTCGTGTCTCTCTCTGACCTTTGATCTCAGCTCCTTTTTAAACTTGTACATAAACCCTATCATCCAGCCCATCCCTCGCTCCGTCTTCTATTGTTGTAGTCGTCTATTATTGTCCCTGATCGGCTTGTGTTGGAGAGGAGCAGCCCGGCTGGGTGGGATTGAGAGCACTGGGGACACCATCGCTGTTCAGTAATCATCTCCTTTAAACCTGGATTGTAAAGGGCACCATGTTCAGGGTGATCTCTACTGAAAGACGGTTAGTAGGTACATTCGGAGAACATTTTTTGTACAACGTTTTCCCTTTGATCTTATTTTCCCTCATCGTGTCTTCTCGATTAACTTTTTCAAATGTAACCGGTCTCCGCGATAGCATAGGCCTTTGAGCTTAGACTGCGTTTACGGCACTGTGCACACAGGCAACATTTGCTCCTGTGAGCATAGCCAACGTAGGCTCTTTGTCCACCGGGATCCTCTTGTTTCAGAGCTGCCTTCTCCTTCTTCTCATTATTTTCGACTGAAAGATGTGCTTTTGCATCGCTGGCAGCACAGAGAACTTAGCGAGGTTTCAGAACTGAGAGCCAAAGCACGATAAGTCAAAAATATTTGAACTTTTAGTAAGTCGGACCCCTGATTCATCAGGGCTCATAGTTGCATGGCAACAGGAAGAACTGCATATGTCTGCTATAAAGATACATAAGGACTATGCCGTTTATGTGTCTTTATAGCTCATGCATGTAAATGTTCATTCAACTCCCCCGAGGTCATACAAGCTCTACTATTTCAATAGAGGAATATCAGACAGGTCAGGTGTCAATTCAGCTTCTGGCCGGATTAACTGCAGTGAAAGATGACACGGGCTATTGAACAGGCGTGGGCTGTGTAGACCCTGCTCATTATGTGCTCATTGTTTGTAGTTTACATTGTAAATATGTGATAATGATGTGATGTGAACATAATGTACTAACCACAGGCCTGTTTTTGAGATTTCAGCATTAGTTGAAGTGTTGGCAAAGCACTGAAGCAATTTAATCCATTTCTGTCTGTAATGATTCTGTTTGAATAGGACTTAGGTTGTTGAGCAGCACTGTTGGAGTCACAGTGCTCTTTATTTCAGCCCTGGGGTACTCATTAGAGCCAAGGATATTGGGATGTGCGACTCACTCTAAACCAATGAAGTGATAAGTCCTCTGGCTTTTTCTGGGTTGGATAATTAAATTGCTTAGGCAACATTTTAAATCTTACATTTTTATTGATTGTTTTATAGTTTTTTAGAGGTCTAATGATAGTTTCTCACCAAACAGATGCAACATTTAGCATACAAAACTGCTAAATTTTTTCCCTGAACTTTAAGCAATTAAAGTAAAATTTTAGTTGTCACTTTTTACTTTTTAGTAGCAATCGGGTTTAACTAGCAAGATGGATAAGATTTGTGAGAAGAGGAGAATATGTGGGTGTGTACATTTGTGAAGTTATTTCAAGTGAAATTTAATTTTGTAGATGTCAGTGTGAGGAGTACTATTCTGGTTTTTGTACTCAGTTATGTAATAGGTCTGCAACTAACACTACAACAACTCATTTCTACGAATCCCTCTATTATTAATGTGTCCTTCAGTAAAACATTAGGAAATAGCGTAAAGTGCCCATCATCATTTCACAGTAAACAAGATGACGTCTTCATATTGCTTTTGTTGTCCAATCTACAATTCAAAACTCAATGATGTTACATTTACAATGAACATCTTTGTCAAGTTTTACCACGTTGGCTCTTTATTGAAATGGTGTCAGAGGTGTTAATTCACCTCTGTATTGATTTGGGTATATGTTTGGATTTCAAATGATGATATCCGTCTAGTATTCTGTTCCCTCTTGTATGTAAATGTATTTGGAGAGACCGGTCAGCTGGAAATCACAGGGTTCAAGCCCTAGGCTTGGCAAGCATCCACTCAGCTGAAGTGTCCTGAAGCAAGATCGCTCAATTCCTGCTGTGATCAATAAAGTATCACATAATTGAACGTGTCATCTTCCCATCTGTTTCTCAGAGGAAAATACCGAGAGCCATTTTTGCATCGTTAAATCTTTTCAGGTCGTTCGTTTTGCATAGCGGAACATGTTAGGTTGCGCCTCTGTGTAACGCATTGGTTAGAGTGTTTTTTTTTTTGTTGTTGTTGCTTTTTTAAACTTTGCTAACCTGTACAATACAGTAATCTTAAATGTTTTCTCAGAGAACCCTCCTCTCCGTGTGCAGTTCTGCTTTGTTTATCTGCCCACGCGCAGAAAATCAATAGTTGTGAATGAATAGTGTAAAGTTGAAACTTTTGTTCAGACTACCAAGCCAGACTCTACAGGGTGGTTTAAACAAACCCGGATTGTCTTCTGACTTATGTATAGGAAAGGATTTTCTGCCAAAGCTTTACAACCTCCTGAGGGTATCTCTGCTCTAAATTTCAGTTTGCAACCCGAATGCTAATTTCCCCACTAATATTCAAAGGGTTGTTTCCCCAATTTGCATAAGGAAGTGCTCTGGATTATTGTTGCGAAGACGTTCACAGACTCTGGTTGAACAGCAGTGAACTTTATTGAACTTGTTAAATTAACAGCTTTGAACTTGAGCTCAGTCTTGGCAGTAGGGCAAACAAAACAGTACTTATCCTGGAATTAGTCTGCTAGAATCACTTTCATGGACTTAATTTTTTTCTTCCTCTCAGAGCCTGTACTTCTGTAAAAATGTATTTATAGACAATTGTCAGCCTTGCACATCCACCATCACATAGTCAGATATTTTTTAAAGCTCTGAAGTCTTTAAAAACTTAAAGTTTATTTACACACCCGACAATCAATTTGATTCCATCTTTGTGGCCTGCTAATTATTATTTTATTATATTGTCGTTATATTATATTTGAGCATTCACAATTGAATCCATTATGTTGTTAATCATAAATGGTGTTATGTCATCGTAGCGAGGTTTGCTAAATGCAGTGGTTTCTGCAGAAAGCAGCTGAAGGATTGTTAGCGGTACAGGCTTGTCACTGAATATCACTGATGATAATGCGACTGGTGACAAGAACAGATAAGATGCAATTTACCTTGCTCAGAAATAGAGATCAGGATCGACCAGCACCAATAGTTTGCCAACCTTATGTACTCATACAAATAATTTTTCTGTATCTCACAGCTGCACAAACACTCTCCCCCAAATTTGTGGGACAGACTGAGTGAATTGCGCTAGCTGCTGGCCACAGCTAAAGAGCAAAATGCTGCTTTAAGCAAAGATGGTCGCTCTCAGGAGAGAAGTACCGGTGATGTCGAGTCTGCAGCTACAGATGTGTCCTGTCCCTGTTTAGGAGAGAAATAAAAAAGTGAGACCTGGGAGGAAATTTGATTCACGACCAGCGTGGATGTTAAAAATCTGACCTAACATCCAGTCTTTGATTTACATGGAGCAGAGAGCTGAAATGAGCCAAGGAGCACTCTGCAAAGATTGCCACTTCGGGCTAATGTTTGATGACTGCCGCTGTCGGATGTGAGCCATGTGTGGGCGTTTTGTATGAGCCCACTCAGCACAGCTGTGATGATGTCAGTACGGCATGCGGCCTCTCTGGTTCCTCACTTTCAGGCGCGCACACACACACACACACACACACAGACTCACATATACTCACACTCTTTTCTCTCCTCTCTCTCTCTCTTTCTCTCTTTCTTTTACACCTACTTGCTTGCTTTTAATGCCTCTATAATAGCTACTGTACATGGCTGAATGGCCTTTTAATGTTTTTTTTTATTTCAGATGATGAAATGAATTGCATTCTAATTTATTCAATTAAATAGCGGCCCCAGCCCCCTTTCACTTATAACACGCCACTATTGTAGAAATGGCCCCATTCGTGAATTGATTCTCCATGCAGCTCCCTTGAATAGACAGCCAAGATTACAAATGGGGTTGATGCGTAAAATCGTGCAGGTTCACCCGACCCCACCTCGTTGCTTAATGGCGGTAATGGGTTTTATTGACACACATTAGATCAGCGCCAAGACGGCCTTACCCTCCTCTGCATCATTTGTATCCATGCGGTTGCAGCGTCTGACTTAGCTCCCCCAAACCTTCACCAGTCAAACACAGATCCGAAAAGATTGTCAGGTTGAAACGGGGTTGTCAGAAGCTCCACCATTCTCCGAGCCCCTCTTTCTAATGGGAAACACAGCTGCTACAGCACATCAACCCAGCAGGGCAAAGGTCAGTGGGGTTGTCAGATCATCAGCAGGATTCCTGTGGACTCTGAAGAGAAGAGTGTTGTGTTTTACGGTTCTCTCGGCCCAGAGCGCGCACATGCCGCCTGCTTTCGCTCGTATGGGTTAATCATTACAGCAGATGTGAGAGTGAATCAGCTGCAGCTTCAACATACATAGACGTTTGAACTGCATAGCTTTTACTGTCGAGTTTAACCAATACCTGTTAATGGCCACCGCTTTGCTCTTGCAAACTGGGTTTTATTGTGTGCGTGTCTGTGTGTGTGTGTTGTCTGTTTGTATAGTGTGTGTCTGTGTCTTCAGTAGCATTGGTTCCCCCTCTGAGAATTTTAGACTTGGGAGATGTTGAGACAGCTGTAACACGGCAGGGGTGTGTGCGCCTGTAACTCTCAGTGGGCCTGGAGACAGAAAATGTGCAAATGTTTGTTAATTTAATGGTCGGTGCTTTGACATAATGAGGAAGAATTACTACGTTCATCTTTGATACAAAGGAAACGCAAGGTGTTATAGTTACTACATGGAACTGACTTGTGTGTTAATGTGAGGACTCTCCACAGCGGTTTGGGTATGTGTGAATACTCATAGAAGGCCTGTTGCATACAAGAAACCAGTGTGTCAGTGTATCATTTCCTAAACAGTGTTATAATGATTTGTCTGTTTGTTTAACCAACAGAAAGTGTTTTTTTTTTTTTTTTTGAAGTGTTTTAAGAATTAAAACAGAATTTAAGAAAGTTTCTAAGAATCGTTGCATTAAATGAAGTGTTTCAATCGAAGATTTCCTGTACTACAGAGTTAATTTTCTTTGAACACAAATTGTACTAGACATCTCAAATCTGCCCCACAGACCTTGAACAAAGTCATTGCTGGACCGCTCCGTTCATATTTAATACAAGATCTTGAGAATTACGGATGGACACAGGACAGGATGTCATGCTTTATAGCTTCCATATGTTAGCCCCAATGCAGTTATATAAGGAAACACAACCTTGCGATATCTGCCACCTCCTTTGCCCAGAAATAAACCTCGTAGAGTAGGTTTCCCTAGCTCAGGTCTGTATAATAAAGCTTTTATTTTAGCTTTTACAGCTGTGCTGCACACCACTGCTATATAATTCCCACTGGCATGAGCAGGGAGGCCACGACGCGTAGCTAACCACCCACTGTAAATCCACAGTGTTCTCAGAAACAGTGCTGTGTCTGCCCATTGCACTAGGCTGGTGTGTGTGTGTGGTTGTGTGCATGTGATTATGTGTACATGTGTTTTTGGTAAGTGCTAACTGTTCTTGTGTTTGAAACTGAGATTTCTGTTGTTACATTGTTGTAGGTGTCTGTGACTAACTCGGCGTGTGTGTGTGTTGCAGGGGTCCCTTTAGCGTGGTGAGGCGCTGCATCAACAGGGACACGGGCCAGCAGTTTGCCGTAAAGATCGTCGATGTGGCCAGCTTCACCTCCAGCCCCGGCCTCAGCACAGAAGGTGAGGAACGCAGCAGACCTGCTTTGAACAGATGGGAGGTTTTAACAGAATCAGGACAAGAGAGGATAGTTGTCAGGGATCTTATCAGTCACAGAGAATTACACTTTTAGACAGACATACTTACATCTCGCAAGTTTTAACTAACGTGTGAACGGCTTTCTGTAATGTAGTGCAAACTACACCCACCTGGCTCTCCTTGTGGGTTAAAACAAATGTTGGGAATAGTCTGAAAATACAGTTTGGCTCACACATCAAGGCACACAAAGAGTGTATAATGTCCTTCTCACACACAAATAAATGAGGCAAATGTCGCACGCGTTGCGACTAGATGAATAATATGTTGGAACTGCACGTGTTTATCTGCGTGTGGATCGCGGCGCGTGTGTGTGGGATATCGACGGATGCCATGTCTCACCATGCGGTTTGATGCTTTGTCAAGCTGAGGTCTGTGCGTGTGTGTGTCTAAGAGAGCAAGCGAGAGAGATAGAGACAAAGATCATAGGTAGGTAGGGGTGTGTGTGTGTGCGTGTGCGCGTGTGTGTGTAATGTTGGCGTTCACCATGTGCCATCTGCGAGGTCTCAGTCAGAGATTAGTCTGGCAGCCAATAACAGCAAGACAAGGAAATGACCCATGGGAGGAGAAACTGAAAAGGGGAGCTTTTCACCTGTGTTTCCCAAACCGAAAGTCTGCGCTCTAAATAATTTTGGTAAATATGTTATCATGATCCAGAATCTAAATTTAATCATCAAAAATATAAACCACCCACATTGAGGGTTTTTTTTTTTCCACTTTGGAAATTTCTAGCATGCTTCACCCTGTGGTCACCGGTCAGTCGGAACAAGCGCAGTAACATTTATCTTGCGTGTGGTGTATGTGATGACAGGAATGTATAGAAGGATTTAGAAGTACTTGTGATTGTTATGGAAACATTCCCTTCATGGAAATTAGAAATTTAAATTTAAAGCATTCAAGATGTGTTTGTGTAGAGTATTTGACCTAACCTTTTATATTATATGATAACAATTCATTAAATCAAGATTTTAAAACAGGTTCAAAGTATGTAAATCGTTTAAGCCTGTGTGGGATACAAGCTGCGGGCTACATAACTTGAATATTTTCTTTATTTCAGTGCGCAATGAGTACAGCAAGTGTTATTTATGTTTTAGAGTGATCGTTTTCATTCCCTTTGATTAAAGCACAAGTGAACGCACAAGAATATGCACTTGATGTTTAGTCAAATAAGGCCTGTTTTTCTGACATTTTAAAAAAAATCACAAAAGAAGAAATAAGCAAATGGCCACTCAAAGTGACAAGGTAGAGAACTGGAGCGCAGCCAGGTTCGGAGAGCGGTTTCCTGAGAAGGCATACTTTAGCTTATTAAGAAAGAATCTGCGTCAGCATAAATGCGAGCGGGAACGAAAGGGAGACAGAACAGCGGGCTGGGCCGAGCTACAAGCTGAATATCAAACATCCACATTCATGTGTGAATATATTTGTGTGTGAGCGTGTCGGGGAGTTAGATGAACAAAAGGTTAATAGCATCATTAAGAGGCCGGTAGTATTAGGAGTTAAAGCAGAACGAGTAAGTGTCTGGATTTGTTGGATTTAATAAGGATGAATGTAGAGTGAAGGAGCTAGCGCTGGGATCAACATTAAAGCTTTATGGGTAATGAATTTCAGGTTGCAGTATTATTAGTTAGATATATATCAATGGTGATATTGGAAATATGATTCATCAGTACGTCAGACAAAGTATATGAGCAAGCATTTTTGAGTTTCGGTGTGATTTCAGTAAGGTGGTTTTATCCTAGGTTCTGGATATCACGAGATGCATGCGGCGAGATCCTTTCTCCCAGCTTCTCCCAGTAAAAACTTCAGAGTGGAATTATTTAACATTGCTTCACAAAGCGTAATCTAGCCCAGACCTTCCGTGCAAGAATTCATTTGGAATCGGCCCAGTGAATGGCACTGGTTTCATTCAAAGCGTTCCAGGCCTCTCTGGCTCCCTCCCTCTGTTTGAGTGGTTTCGTTGTTGCCGTGCGGACACTGGGCGGCATTGTTAAGTTCAAGAATAGATACTCGACGAGACGAGCGTAAAGAGGAGAGGAGAGAAATCATGAAAGCAAAGGAACAGGAGAATGGAGGCTCTGTAGTGGGGACACGGCGTCATTTCTCAGTGTTGCATAATGATACCGGCCTGTCACGACACAATGAGCGCACACACACACACACACACACACAAAGATCAGTAGACTTGCAGATGAGGAGTGGTCTGTGTAAATGAGGTTTTTATAGAGTGAGGAGCTCAACAACAGCCTGCCTCAGCGGTCTTAGCACACGTCTCACCACTTCTGTCATTCTATTCAATACCGTGTGTTTCCTTTTCTTTAAAAGGAGGACAGTCCCACTCCCTTAAGCTGTGTTTTCCCTCCAGTGTCGTTGTCGTTATTGAGGAATGCCACAGAATCATGTTGTAATTGTATTTGCAGTGCAATCTAGATGCAGGGATAATGAGAGGGGATGATGTTGATGAGTGCGGGCCAGATGTGGATTTAAATGTGCAATAATGATGGTATTGTAGCAGTGCTACATCTGGTGTGAGTTGTCTTTCTGTTGTATACCAGCTCGTGAGCTGTCTGCCCAACATGTGAAAACTCACCTTTCTTTGCTCAGTAAGAATGGCATCCCCCAGTTTGTAAATGAAACGCTCTGTAGCTCCCTCTGGTGGCGTAGTTCAGATGTGGCACATATGTCGAGGTTTGAAAGGAGGAGGGCTGCACGCTGGGCTTGTCCTCTTTGCTTTTCATCTCCTTAAATCCCCACCTAGAGATGTGGAACGAGCCTCTCGGCAGAACAGATTTTTTTTTTCTTTCTCAAATGAACACCAGGGAGCTTTCTCACCCAAAGGTCATCTGATTTTTGGTTTACATTTGTTTACTGCGTCCTCATTAAAGTACTTTCCACCTTTCAATAAGAATAAAAATAATGATTGGGGAAATCTGTTTCTCATTGTAGACATTTAGTAGCATGTGTATATAAAATGAAGTATACTCTTACAAGGAGACTGAGAGCAAAGCACTGGATTTACTGACACTACACAAGGAAAGAAGTACTTATTATCAGATTGAATACTAATTGTCGGACGTGAACAGTATCTCACTAAACCCCCTTTCTAATTTCTGTCTGCCAGATCTGAAAAGAGAGGCCAGTATCTGCCACATGCTGAAACACCCTCACATCGTGGAGCTGCTGGAGACCTACAGCTCCGATGGCATGCTCTACATGGTCTTTGAATTGTAAGTCTACGTGCACTCTGTAATCAGACGTCAGATGTGTTTTTGATGTGTAAGTTTAGGGTTTGATTTTGTGTCTTTTATGTGTACTTGTAACCGGGGCGGGAAACACCCGCACAGCTGATCAGTCCCGCATACCAAATACTGTTTCTCATCAGCCGCTAAATAGTTTAGATAGAGTAGAAAACGATGCATAGCTGGTAAGCTAAATTTAAATTTACCAGCAGTTGCCAGATGGCTACTGCGTGTATATTCACACCCTATCGTCGAACAGCCCCCTCACATTTGTGGTTACAGACTTATTTCCTTGATGGAAACAAAATCAGTGTTTGAGCTCTTTTTTAAAGTTCAGATGATACACACTACCATATAATGTAATTTTTGATGTACTGTGCTATATATCTGAAGATATATCTAGGCCAAGACAAAATATCAAGCATTAATGTTATATTTTCATGTGTTTTGGAATAAATAAAGGTGTGAGGCCTTTTTGAATGTAAATTCCCGGCCCGGAATAACAGGCCCGTGTGTCATTTTTAGGTAGATTTTACAGTAAAGACAAAGCATCTGTGTTCAATATAAAATCCACAGGTGACATCGGGCACGCGGGGAACGGCTCTCTCTACTTCTCCCCCGGCATCTGTCGTAAATCTAATTTTCTTAATCAACTCACCTGGTTAATTTGTTTCCTCTGTGTGGATTTTATTTAGTAAATCTGTATCCCATAGCTTCCTCAGAGCCTCCCTGGGGATTGTACTGGCTGAAAAGTGCTAAAGCGAAAGTTTAGTGCTTACGCGTTCGCACCAGTGAAGTGAAAATTGCTCCCTGGTGGACAGAGTTTTGCACTTTGTTTTAAACTCTATTTTGAGACACGCTAGTTTATGCGGTCTTGTGTAAACTGTTATCTGTAATTGGTAGAAATCTGATTTTTGTCTCGTCCCTACCCCGATCTCTTCTTTCTCTTTCTTTCCCGCTCAGTATGGACGGAGCAGACCTGTGTTTTGAAATTGTCAAGAGAGCCGACGCCGGGTTTGTGTACAGCGAAGCAGTGGCCAGGTAGGACACACGGTCTGGGAGCTGTGGGTAGAACATTTAAAATATGAATACAGCTTGAAATAAACAACAATTTGTCGATGTCTGTCTTTGCTTTCTGTTCACGCAGCCACTATATGAGGCAGATTTTGGAGGCACTTCGATACTGCCACGACAACAATGTGATTCATCGCGACGTAAAGGTGAGGTTTCTCCCACGAGTCCCAGACTGAGCCTCTGAAACCAGCAGACTGAAAGCTTTTCATAACAAGCGTAATAAATATGCTCCGTACCACAGACAACCACCTTCTCAGACCAGAAGATGATTATCTTCTAAAGGTCGAGCGCATTTTACTGTTTACCAGAAAACACACTCGGCGACATCCGTTCTTCACATTAATTTCCAGTTATTATATGGCTTTTAGAATAAACTTGCGGTTCAGTCTAACCACACGGAAGCCCTTTTGGCCTGCACACCAGCGCCTTAGCAAAACCCGAATCGTCAATATAGTTTGTATGGCATGACAAACAACCAGTGTGGATTTGTTTGGAGTTCTTGTGGTCAGATTAGCATTAACGGCTGATTCCAGCAGGATTAGCCATTCAACACGGGCATCAAAAACTACCAGACCAGCTGGAGCGGTCCTGAAACAGCCCCTCGATCCACACACCAGCCATTTGTCCACAAAGCGATCGAGGCCGCCTTGTGTCCGCGGGTGCTGGCGGGTCAAACCCGGTTGAAACGGGAGGTGCTCATTACTGCTGGTGTTTGCTTTAACACCCGCCTCGGAGTGCCAGATGGGTGCTTTTTTTAACACAAGAGGAAGGAAGTTTTCAGTCCAGTTACATTGACAGATGCACTGTCAATGTAACTGACTAAACCTGTCACTCATTTCTTTGTCCCGTGTATGTGGTGTATCAGCAGATTGTCACTCTCTCTGAGCGTTAGGAAGGAAACACCCCCTTGTTAGGTCTATTCATCTCTTTACTTTCATATAGACAGGATTATATTAACATTACAAATAGATTTAGAAATGGAACAAAAACATCCAAAATGTGTTTGTTTTAACATAATTTAGATACACTCAATCCATTGTCACAAATTTACCCATTTATATTTTCAGAAACATTATAGCATAACAGCATTCTCTAGAAAATAAACATGGCATGTATTTATTTTTAGAAAAGCTGCTGTCTTTGCAGTCACTGTAGTGCCTCTTTCTTTCTTTCTTTCTTTCTTTTTCTTCTTTCACTCAGACATTAAAGTAGAATTTAAACAATGATTTAATGTCTAAACAATGAGTAACTGCAGTAAAAAACAACAAACAAACATACATACATTTGTCGAACATAAGAAGTCATTACGTGTAGAAACGCTTTACTCATTGTTACAGAGAATTGCCCGATCAGTCCGGCATATGTTAGAAACGAAAGGTATTTATTTCTCCAGCGTTCACACTTTCATCACTGTCGGTCGGTAGGGGGAAACACCGTCACTCCCGTGCGGCGAAGGGTGGAGTTGATGACACAGATACTGTTTCTCGGGGTACCCGAGGGAGTGTTGAGTTGAGAATTTAAAGCCACAGGCACAGACGTCCGTCTGAACTCTGTCGTCGAGCTGTTGGACGTCGCCCAATTGCCGAGTCGGTCTCCGAGTACTCGGAGGGCGGTTTTGCGCACCGAGCCGGATAACAGGAAGTACATGACGGGATCCAAACAGCTGTTGAAGGCGGAGAATAACAACATGACCTCATTGGTGCGGTCCACCAGGTGCAAGTAGTCGCACGATGCCGTTCCGCTGAGCTGGGAGAGGATGTAGACGGGGCGAAAGGCGTGGTAGGGCCCGAAACAAAGGGTAAACAGAAAGAGCACAAAGAAGGATTTCTTGGCGGTCCGTTGGTATTTGTGCGAGTTGGGCAGGTCCGGCTTGTCCCGTGACACCCTCAGCAACTGGGAGGCGATCTTCGCGTAGGAGACCACGAGCATGACGAAGACGAGCCAGAACAACAGCACCAAGATCGCGTTGAAGTAGGCTTTCCCTTTGGCTACGCGTCGCTGCTTGTACTGGAAGCACTGGCCGCTGTTCTCTTTGTCCTCGGCCGTGGCGATCATGGGCACCACCGCCATCAGCGACAGACCCCACAGAGCCGCGCACGCCACCCAGCTCCACGGACAGTTGTGCCCCCGCAGCCTCATCATCACGCCTCTCCGCGCTCTACCTTTTCCTTTGAGCCTCAAGTATCTGTCCAGGCTGATGAGGCCCAGTAACAGGATACTGATGTACATGTTCATGTAAAATAGATTCCCCACCAGCTTGCAGGCCAAAGATCCCAGTACCCACTTGTTTCCATTAATGTGGTAGAGGACCCTGAAGGGCAGACACGCCAGCAGGACCAGATCAGCCACGGCGCAGTTGATGAGGAATACTCTTACAGAATTGCGGCTGGAGTGTAAGAAAAGGAAGACCCACAGCGCAAAGAGGTTACCCACGAGCCCGACGACAAAGAAGAGGGAGTAGGAGACCATCAGCGGCAGACGGAGGGTCGTGTCGTCAAACGAACAAATATTCTGGTTTGGGGAGACCGCCGACGAGGCGGAGAAAGGAGAGGAGGAAAAGGCAAGAGAGGAGTTGGACGACGCAGAGGCCGAAGGAGTGAAGGGGAAAGAAGAGGCGGTCATCGTGTCTGAGGAGTGGGATCTTGAGGGTTGTCAATCAGGCTCTGAAAAAGAAAGGGAAAAGCTCATTTCAGTTTATTGTCACTGAATAAAACCAATGGAAAAAGCAGAAAAAAAGAATAGTGTGCATCACTGTCTAACTGCAGTGATGTGTATGACAGGTGAATATGTGGGTTGTAGTTTATAAAGAAATTATTTTATGCAATAACAGGAGGTGTAGAAGCAGCGTATCGAACACTCTGGAAAAGTGTTTGTTTTCTATTGTCGCTGGATTTAGTTTTTTACTCGTGGGAACCCGAGTCGTGACTAATGGAAAGTTTCATGCCTATTTAACACACGAATTCCAGTTCCACCGAATTACGACGACACTCGGAACCACTCACCGTCTGACTGCTACAAACAGATGTTTGGATTAAAGCAGAACGCTCACCATTAATGTTCCTTCCGCA
This sequence comes from Seriola dumerili, assembly GCF_002260705.1. Lineage (NCBI taxonomy): Eukaryota > Metazoa > Chordata > Actinopteri > Carangiformes > Carangidae > Seriola > Seriola dumerili. The sequence goes on along the minus strand of NW_019174360.1, from coordinate 4,230,800 downwards.
GGAGGGTCAGCACAGCTGTAGTTTAAACGCGTGCGAATGATGTGTGACCGCAGTAGTCCGCTGTGTGTTTTCCTCCATCAAACTTGCGACCTGTTAAGTAAAACTATAGTTACATACATAATAAAATATAACAAAACCGCAGTGCATGTCCTTTACATTTTCCTTTTGCCATCTTCATCTTTCTCTTTGACCTCTGAATCAGTCATAAATCTTGCAGACTCTTTTTGCATATCCTTTTGACAGCATCCACTCCTCCCCGTCCTCCTCTGCTCTCTGTTCTCAGCTCGCAATCAGTCTTTGTCTTACCGGTCTCGTCCTCTCTCTCTCTCTCTCTCTCGGTCGGTCGAGAAGCTGCACTCTCTCCGATCCTTCTCTCCCTCTCACAGATATGAAAGTTTAGTCCGCCAGTCCTCTCTGCCTCTTGTTCTCTCTCTCTCTCTCTCTCTCTCTCACTGCGCCTCTCTGATCTCGAATCGTCTCAGTCAACATCCTCCACGCCCCTCTGTTCCCCTATAACGAGAAGTGTGAAAAATGTGAAGGCAGGAAGTGAGACCACCGCCACAACCATCATCTGCCATGCAGCTCTCCCCCTAAAATTATTTAAATCTATGCTTACACGCTTACCGGTGCCAGATCATAAAAACAAACAGTCATAATTGAGATGGAGAAAAAACTTTAATAGTAGTTTAATAATAATATTGATGAAGTCTTAGACTGCCAGTGAGTGCGTTTGGTCGAATACCCTTGTGTTTTACAAAGCACTTGTCGTTGGCGTCGTCTTGTAAAATACAGCAGCATTACTTCTATGCAAATGGAGATTAAGTGTGAAAACTATGTTGCAAAAATACTCTCATGTATTGACTGCTTAAAAACTGTCACTTCTCTTTCTCTTTCTTTCTTTCTCTCTCTCTCTCTCTCCTCTCTCTCTCTCTCTCTCTCTTCTTGTATGTCACTGTCAGTAATTCTCTACTGTGTGGTTAGTTTTTCTCCGCCCTGTCCTCTTCTAAGTTATACACAAGTTACTTTTACAGCATGGCCATTAATGCAGTTCTCTTCAATGTAGTAAAATGCATATCAAACCTCGCTCTACAGCACACGAGTGTGTGTGTGTGTGTGTGAGAGAGACGTGTCAATCTAATGCTTATTATCCAAGATGCACCGGCTAAATCCTGGGGCAAGAGCATCATAATAAAATTCGCAGTTATAGTTGTTCGAGTCGTCTTGTCATTGTGAAACCGCGGTTTACTAACCAGCGTCAGAACATATGGGATCCTGCACTTTTGCACAGAAAGAGAAAAGCAAAGCACTGCACAGGCTGCAAAAAAAGTTTTTTTTTTTTTTTTTTTTTTTTTTTTTTCCCCCCCCCTCTGCGTCAGTGAAACGAATAAGACTGTTAAAAAATTTACTGTTGAACTTCTCTCCTTTATTCCTCCGCAGCCTCACTGTGTGCTGCTGGCCTCAAAGGAGAACTCTGCTCCGGTCAAGCTGGGAGGTTTTGGAGTGGCGATACAGCTGGGAGAGTCTGGCTTAGTAGCTGGAGGTACAGTAGACACTTTGACCTCGACAAACTGAGAAAACACGGCTTCCCTGCCTTAATTAGACAATTAGTCAGATCAGATGAACTGGAAAATGTAAATTGTGGCTAGGTCAGGATGTCGACGGAGGCCTGCTCCAGACGGACGGATGGCAAATGATTTAAATAATTAACCTATGAAGTTATGAAGTAACATAAACTAACATTTAAACCATCGTTGGTCTCAGCCATTCACATATTCCTACCCCAAATATCGTTATAAATCGTCCCTCTGCCCGCTCTTTTCAGGTCGAGTCGGTACTCCCCACTTCATGGCCCCGGAGGTGGTGAAGCGGGAGCCGTACGGCAAACCGGTGGACGTGTGGGGATGCGGAGTCATCCTCTTCATCCTCCTGTCCGGCTGCTTGCCTTTCTACGGCACCAAGGAGCGCTTGTTTGAGGCCATCATTAAAGGGAAATACAAGGTAAGAACACGGCGGACAAAGCGGCCTCGTCGTCAGCCGACAGCTCGGCGCGCTAATGTGCGGCAGATGCAGTCGCTGAGGGCAGCTAGACGGATAACACTGCGGCGTCATCCGTCAAGCTGCTGCTAAATAAACAGAGCTTATTTTTTAGAATCAAATCTGGAAGTAATATGCTCTACCGTCACCGCAACTGCGTTTTACAAGAACATTACAGACTGTGACGAGTGTCTGTCTGCCCACATTCAACCGTGCACGCGTGTGCGCTTTTCCAGATGAACCCGCGTCAGTGGGCCCACATCTCAGAGAGCGCCAAAGACCTGGTGAGACGCATGCTGATGCTGGACCCCGCTGAGAGAATCACTGTCTACGAGGCCCTCAACCACCCCTGGCTGAAGGCGAGCTCACACAAACACACACCACCACAACCAGTAATAAATTAAGAACTGCTGAACTTGTGCTTGTGACAAGCTATATTTCAAAACCCGGAAAATAAGTGGGATATAGGGGTTTTGAATGAAATAAGCTTTGGCAAGTAATTGTCACCTTTCAAACCACTGGCCTTTAGTGCTGCTGACTCAAGACCACTTCCTTCTGCTAGAAGCTACACCTCTGCTTTCACATCCGTTCTGTGACTGCTCTAATGTGTATGTGCAGCTCGCTTCACATCCTCACCATTTCCTACTTGCGCTAATGTGACTGCTTTTTTGTTTTTGGTGGGTGTAGGAGAGGGACAGGTATGCCTACAAGATCCACCTGCCTGAAACGGTGGAACAGCTGAGGAAGTTCAACGCCAGGAGGAAGCTGAAGGTTAGCGCGGTGTCGAAGTTCAACCATAAAATCTCCAGGTTCAGCTGGATAAAAATCAGAGATGGGAGGAAGTGTGGCCTCCCCCGCACTGCGCAGCCGGTTCTAATCACTGACCCAGATCATTTGTTATGTCATGTTTTCCCAATGATTGTCATCAGACCTCTAGAGGCCTCGCATACAAATATGTACAACTGTGTAACGGCTGTATTATCCCTACTCTGTATCCCAGGGTGCAGTGCTGGCCGCCGTTTCCAGCCACAAGTTTAATTCCTACTATGGCGACCCCCCAGAGGAGCTTCACGACTTCTCAGACGACCCCACCTCCTCAGGTAAACGGCTCAGCGAAAGAGGACGATAAAATAACGTTGTCTACGTTACGGCGGTATTGCAGTTATGTAGTAGTTAATTGTGCAAACTGATGTGTGTGTGTGTGTGTGTGTGTGTGTGTGTCAAGATTTAGCTCTCCCTCCATATGTGAACTATCCACCCATGTGTCATTAGAGGTCAGAGATGAAACACATTGATAGAGGACACAAAAGGGACATTCACTTTCTAGCCAGGTTTCTATTCTGGTGTCTTAATGTGATCTCCAGCTGTCTGCGTGGAACTTCCTCTGTTTCAACAAAGACAGATGTTACCCAACAGCCTCACTTCCCTGTCTCAAACACAGACTTTCACTTCCTTTGATAAGAAGAGCGGCGGCGGGTATGCATAGAACACCGGTGCGCTCGTCTTAAACGGTAGAAAACGAGCACCGAGTTGCGCGGTCGCTTAGCGAACGGGCGCAACGAGACGAGCTTTGCGCATTTGCGGCTCGGTTTTGTAGCGGCCGCTGCAGCCAAATATACTGGTGTGTATTTTGTTTCCGCTGAGGCTGGCAGTCTGTGGCGGACGTGCTTCCTGATGACCGGTTTCTTTTCGCAGCCGGGCACAGGACCGACTAGACCGCCTCTGGCGATTTTCTCGCTCTGTTGCTGCTCTTTCCCCTTTTCCTTTTACTCCCTCCCAGCCCTCTCTGACTCTGTATCCTCTCCCTTCTTTCTTTGGTTTTCTCTCATTATGAGCTGTTAAAAACTCTGTACATCCTCTAATCTCAGCTTCTTTCTTCGGTGTTGTTTTTCTTCCGCCCCGCCATCTAGGACTGCTAGCTGCCGAAAGTACGTATCACCCTTCCCACTCGCAGAATCTTGATGTGTGATATCATCATCATCATCATCATCATCATCATGACATGCTCACCTGCTTTTAGCTGCTTTTTCTTTTTCTTAGTGATGGATGATGTGGCTCCTCCTCCTCCTCTGCTTCCTCTGTCTCCTTCTGTCTTCTCTCCTGTCTCCCTTTTGAGAAAACCCATTCGGTTTGATGAATGTGCTTTTATTCCATATGCTTCCCGTTGACCTGTAAAGATGACACTCTGTTCACGTACATCTCGGTTATTCCGGTCGCTGAACAAAGGAAAAAGAAAATTGGGATTGTTTTGTCACGACTTGAATGAAACCAAAAAACAAAGGTTACTAGGATAAGTTGCTCATACGCCTCCGTGTTGACTAACGGCGGGACTATCTATCATATTGTATAGCGCTTAAAAAGCTGCATCTTAAATAGGGATATCGACGACGAATTGCCGATCGAACAGCGGAGACCCGAGTCTGTCGTCAGCAGTGTAGTTGGGGGTTAGTCTCCCAAATACTGCGGGAGCAGTCATTGTTAAGAGACAATGTTATTTCATGTAATCAATTTCCTCGAGGAATAGCGTTCGGTATTTGTATCCGGTTAGCTTTCGGCGATCAACCGGTTATCGATCCATACATGGCCGACAGTCGATTGAGAAAAACAATCGGTAACCCTAATCGGGATGTACGTTAACAGACGTATAACGAGGTTTTCCCAAAGGGAATAACGGCTTAAATAGCTCGTTCTCCTCACAGTAACAGTTGAATAAAAGTCTAATTTGTTTTTTGGTCAAAACCCATTACGAGCACATGATTATTCTCGCCATATCCATCTTTCATCTGTCATTCCAGGACTTGAGCCTAGAAATTCTTGACTTTCTATTCCAGACCAGCGCAGGATTGAGAAATTTCAAGGGCGGAGTAAATCCTCGTCCCTACTATTTCTGAAATCATTTGTTAGAGATAGAGGTTTGTTTGGCTGCCTGCGGAGGCTTGCGGAGACAACCGAAGACCGTGGTGTAATATCACCACCTGCTGCTAATAAATTGTGTGGCAACTTAAAGATCAGCCCGTGGGTTCAAAAGAATCACAGATTCATCTCTAAATAACCTTAAGAGCAGTCGGAGAGAGAGGAAAATGTTTTCTCACCGCAGCTCCCTCACTTCTTCTCAGGGTATTGATGACCATGGAGCTTTATTACTACGTAGGCTACAAATACTCGTGAAGTTTATATATCAGATTAGAATTTTCTTTCTTCACTTATCACACTGTATATTTTTGCACTTTTACATTTGATTATATTTCTATTTAGCATTTTTTCTCAGGCCTACTGCCCCTAACCCATCCTTCACACTGTGACTTTCTCAAATGACTTTCTTCTGATGTTGTATTGACGCCATGTACCGCTGTTTCTCTGGTTTTGCTGCATGTGTGGGCGATGCAGCAGGTACTTGGGGTTCAATAGTTGTGAATGTTTGTGCGTGTTTTCTGTTGTGCCGTCGATCGTTTGTGATTATTTTGGTGTTGTTTTTGGTCTTTTGTTGTTGTTTCCCTGTATGTGGATGCGCAACGGGTGGAGTGTCTGCAGATACACGTGTCTGTCTTGTTCAGTGTTTGCATTTCGTGTTGTGTTGTGTTGTATGTTTGCAGGGATTGCTTGGCGTACTTGTGAATGCTTCTGTGTGCTTGCGATTCAGTCTACATTTATTTGAGTGTATAACTTTGGTGTGCGCGTGTAGGGGCAGTATCGCAGGTTTTGGACAGTCTAGAGGAGATTCACGCGCTGACGGACTGCAGTGAGAAAGACATGGACTTCCTGCACAGCGTCTTCCAGGATCAGCACCTCCACACCTTGCTAGACGTGAGTAGGCGTCACGATGAATCGAGGCTCGGGTCATTATGTGTATTTGTATTATTTATTTATCTGTTGTCGTTTCAGCTTTATGACAAAATCAACACCAGGTCGTCTCCTCAGATCAGAAATCCCCCTAGTGACGGCGTGCAGAGAGCCAAAGAGGTGAGGAATTTGCTGCCAGCGTAGTTCTCTGACCAGTAAAGCGATGTTCAGTGACATATAGTCTGTTAGTCTGTTAGGTATTACGCGCGTGCCTGAGATTCATACCTCTTTCTTGTTATTTCTCCTCACCAGGTACTGGAAACCATCTCCTGTTACCCAGAGAACATGGAGGCCAAGGAGCTCAGGAGGATCCTCACACAGCCGCACTTCATGGTGTGATGTTACTGAAGCCTGCGTGTGCACACGTGTGCACACGTGTGCGCACGCACACACACACACACACGCGTGGAGCAACGTACATATACATACTTAGTCACTGGCTTTGTCAGTGCACGTAACGTGTGCTTATTGGTGTGTGTGTGTGTGTGAGAGATTACAACCTAGTCAGAAGTAGGGTGTTTTGACAATCCACATAACTCCCTCGGCCACAAAGCTGCTTAGCACCTGAGCTCGGCGAGCCCTCCGGCAGGGAAAGACACAGAGGCGGGAGAGTTGGAGCTGTAGGAGGAATGCGCTGAAGGAATTCAGTGTGGATATAGGGTGGGTTTTTTGCGGTGACTGTCGATGTTTGTCAGGATGGACGTTTAAACTGCAAAGTGAGGTGGAAGAAATAGGCAGAGTTGGATTTTGTGGAGAGGTATGGTACATTTTTGGGGTCTGTAATTGCTTTGCCTCAAAGAGTGTAGCTGGTTTGTTGCATGCAGTTTTGATCTCTGTTTGTGGATAAAACGGTATAACGGCAATTGGTTGAGTGAGAAACTTTTTGTGTGGGATACCTGTTTTGTAGCGGTACTTTTTTGATTAACTGTCACAAAATGGCGCAGTGGCTAAATTTTGCACAATGAGGCGTTTCCTCTCTGCCGATTCAGTCTTTGACACTCAGCGGAGCGGTCACACCCTAGGTTCGCTTCAATCCAATTAGGCCCTCCTGCTCTCTGACCTGACTTCATCCTGCCACACACTTTAACTGCGCCGCTGGCAAAACTGGCGCAAAGGGCCTGTAAGTTTGCCCGTTGTGACGTATCGTCGCGCTATGCGGCGTCGCTCCGATAAACAGATGTGATTGTTTGGCAAATGCAGACAGTAGACGTGTTTGTAGTAAAACCACAGTGTGTCAGTTATAGGATTAGTGGCCAAAGAGGAGGATCAGCGTAAGCTGCACTATCCCCGGCCCCCCCTTCTTCACTGGGGTCTGGTAATATGTACAGTATCAGTTTTATATACATGAGATTATTTTGGACCATCGGGACAGTCTGTTGGCGGAAGAAGCTGTTTGCTTAGTTAGTTTGTAATGGTGCGGCGATATAGGTGGGGAGATGGGATTGTTTTGGTTGGATGCGGTTTTGAGTCGGGCCGCTCCTTACAGCGGCCACGCTCCACACCCTCGGGAGAAGGTTGACCGCCAGGTGACGGAAGCCTATCTCTCAACCTGGATTGCTCCCAGACCCTGCTAGTCCTTTGTGGGGGGTGTTTTTTTGTTTTAAATTTTCTTTCTTGTAGTCTATGTTGTGGAGGGGAATTGGTGGGAGAAGTGAGAGGGAAGAAAAAGGGAAGGAGAGAGGAGATGGACATGGTTATGGTTGTAGCTGGGGACTACGGTCATGTAAGTGGCTTAGATTTTGGGAGTGAATTATGTTTAGGATTTAGAGAGGTGAAAAATATATTCCAGATGTAGGATATGTTGCGGTGGGTCCTGAGAATCTTAATATTTGTCTGTCCGTCTGTGTACATCCAGGCTCTGCTGCAGACCCACGACGTGGTGGCCCACGAGGTCTACAGCGATGAGGCGTTGAGGGTGACCCCTCCACCCACCTCACCGTACCTTAACGGAGACTCCCCGGACAGCACCAACGGAGACATGGACCTGGAGAATGTTACCAGGGTTCGCCTGGTCCAGTTTCAAAAGAACACTGATGAGCCCATGGTGCGTAGACAAATTCTGCCGCCAAATGTCAGATATGTGACGTGTACTCTGTTTTTGTTGAAGCAGTATTGCTTTTGCAAGTATGCTTCGCCTTCACAAGGTACTATAGGATCTAGACTAGATGCAGACTTAAGTTTGTGTGTGTGTGTGAGAGAGAGAGTGAGTGAGTGAGTGGTGAGTTAGCATTTCTTTAAAGCCACTTCACAGTAAAAAGAAGTGCAGTGATTTGCTGTGATAATGCAGAAAGTATTCCTTTTGCACACTGCAGCTGTGTTCCTGTTTTATGAAATACAGAAACACATAGATCCTTTTCAGAGCTGGTGTTGACATGTGTCTTCAGTGATCTGATCATGAGTGGGCAGCTGTAAATATGTCAGTTCACACCTGGAGTTAAAATGTGTCTCTGCATGAGTGTAGAGTGAGCACTTGTGATTGGATCTCACTTCCCCGCTTCATATGCAAAGAAACAGTTATGTGTTGTTTTTAGCCAATGGAGTGTTGTTTTGTGTATATATATATATGTATGTATGTATGTATGTATGTATGTATGTATGTATTGTGGTGTTAATGCCATAATTTAGAATGTACTCTTGTTGAAATGGGGCACTAGTCCTCTGAGAGGACAACAATGAATTACTTCATTGATAAATTTATCAATCTCATGTCAGAAGCTGTGACTTCTTGATTCAATGGATTGCCAGTGTCTATGTCAAAAGAACACAACAGGACAACAGCTGGGTGTAAATAAAGGCGTTTATTAAGTAAATAACCATAAAGATGAAAATAATAATGAAATGAGCAGTGTGATGAATTGGCAATGGTGGGAGAGAATATGTTATGGCTATACATATAATGATACCACGTCTACGAATGAGATTAGGTAATTAAATATTACTATATTATTTTGACATCGACCCAGTCAAGAGCAGAGAGTTAAGACTGGCCTGCTATGAGTTGTGCTGTAGCTGGAGACCCTTGGCTGGAACCCAGGTGGCTGCGGTTGCTGCTGTTATCACGGTGACTGATTGTGCCTGTGTGTCAGTGATTGTGATGGAGTTTGCCAGGATATGTTCTGTCTGAGTTTGTGGCTCTTAGCTTAGAGCTAAGAGTTTACATGGCTGCAGAGCTTTGAGCTGGGACTCTGAGCTTTGAGCAAAGTTCTCAGCTTCTAGTTTTCTGCATTGTTTTTCTAGCTCTAGCTTCTTCCTTCAGCAATGTGTGAATTAATCACAACTGTTTTATCCCCTGGGGGCTGGTGCACGTTTCAGGGGTGTCACCTGTGTTCTTCTTTGTTTCAACTTGGGGAAGAGAGTAATTTTCCATGGAACTTTTGAGTAGTTTAATTCTACAGTTTACCTATAAACTTGCATATCTGTGTTCTGTAATAATAATAATAATAATAATATGGACATTCTGGATGTCATGTGGTGTGTGTTTGCTTGTGTGAAGGATGCTGACAGTACGGTCACATTAAGGACATTGATTTAAAGTCTACATGTTACATTTCAAACATTCTATGGGATAGAAGTTTGGGATTGAACTGTTGCATAGAAACATCTCATGAGTTACAGAACAGTTAGATATTTAATTATATATTTATTTTTCCTCAGATCTGTGTCTGTGAAGAGAGTTGTGCTGGTCACTACCCAGGATTGGAATGTGGGTTGTAGTTAATGATTCTTATCTAGAGAGGGATAGAGGAAGGGATG